>NW_025228312.1:76290-77038 GCF_018294505.1 Triticum aestivum | reverse complement strand
ATTTTTTTGAACTTATTTGAACTCCATAGTTTTTCTGTGCTCAAAATGCACCATTCAAAGCCACATCATCAATTTTCAACCCTTTCTGACTTCATTTGTTATTTTTCATGCATTTACTAGTTATTTTGAGCTATAAGACCCTGAAATTGAAAAGCATTTCAAATGAACTATGAAAAGGTTGAAAGTTGGCATGGTATCATCATTTGACCCACATAGCATGTGAAAGAATGTAGAGAGGGTTACGGCAAAAACTGGATGCACTTCGTGCACAAAACAGACAATCTTTTTCGAAGTATCAGGGTTTCATACGGAAACTCGTCTGTTACAAAGGGGTTTCAATTTTTTGAACTTATTTGAACTCCATAGTTTTTCTATGCTCAAAATGCACCATTCAAAGCCACATCATCAATTTTCAACCCTTTCTGACTTCATTTGTTATTTTTCATTCATTTACTGGTTATTTTGAGCTATAAGACCCTGAAATTGAAAAGCATTTCAAATGAACTCTGAAAAGGTTGAAAGTTGGCATGGTATCATCATTTGACCCACATAGCATGTGCAAGAATGTAGAGAGGGTTACGGCAAAAACTGGATGCACTTCGTGTACAAAACGGACAATCTCTTTTGAAGTATCAGGGTTTCATACGGATCCTTGTCTGTTACAAAGGGGTTTCAATTTTTTTGAACTTATTTGAACTCCATAGTTTTTCTGTGCTCAAAATGCACCATTCAAAGCCACATCATCAAT
>NW_025228312.1:71360-72798 GCF_018294505.1 Triticum aestivum | reverse complement strand
TTTTTTTGAACTTATTTGAACTCCATAGTTTTTCTGTGCTCAAAATGCACCATTCAAAGCCACATCATCAATTTTCAACCCTTTCTGACTTCATTTGTTATTTTTCATGCATTTACTGAATATTTTGAGCTATAAGACCCTGAAATTGAAAAGCATTTCAAATGAACTCTGAAAAGGTTGAAAGTTGGCATGGTATCATCATTTGACCCACATAGGATGTGAAAGAATGTAGAGATGGTTACGGCAAAAACTGGATGCACTTCGTGTACAAAACGGACAATCTCTTTCGAAGTATCAGGGTTTCATACGGAAACTCGTCTGTTACAAAGGGGTTTCATTTTTTTGAACTTATTTGAACTCCATAGTTTTTCTGTGCTCAAAATGCACCATTCAAAGCCACATCATCAATTTTCAACCCTTTCTGACTTCATTTGTTATTTTTCATGCATTTACTGATTATTTTGAGCTATAAGACCCTGAAATTGAAAAGCATTTCAAATGAACTCTGAAAAGGTTGAAAGTTGGCATGGGATCATCATTTGACCCACATAGGATGTGCAAGAAAGTAGAGAGGGTTACGGCAAAAATTGGATGCACTTCGTGTACAAAATGGACAATCTCTTTCGAAGTATCAGGGTTTCATACGTAAACTCATCTGTCACAAAGGGGTTTCATTTTTTTTGAACTTATTTGAACTCCATAGTTTTTGTGTGCTCAGAATGCACCATTCAAAGCCAGATCATCAATTTTCAACCCTTTCTGACTTCTTTTGTTATTTTTCATGCATTTACTGATTATTTTGAGCAATAAGACCCTGAAATGGGAAAGCATTTCAAATGAACTCTGAAAAGGTTGAAAGTTGGAATGGTATCATCATTTGACCCACATAGCATGTGCAAGAATATAGAGAGGGTTCTGGCAAAAATTGGATGCACTACGTGTACAAAATGGACAATCTCTTTCGAAGTATCAGGGTTTCATACGGAAACTCGTCTGTTACAAAGGGGTTTCATTGTTTTTAAACTTATTTGAACTCCATAGTTTTTCTGTGCTCAAAATGCACCATTCAAAGCCACATCATAAATTTTCAACCCTTTCTTACTTCATTTGTTATTGTTCATGCATTTACTGATTATTTTGAGCTATAAGACCCTGAAATTGAAAAGCATTTCAAATGAACTCTGAAAAGGTTGAAAGTTGGCATGGTATCATCATTTGACCCACATAGCATGTGAAAGAATGTAGAGAGGGTTACGGCAAAAACTGGATGCACTTCGTGTACAAAACGGACAATCTCTTTCGAAGTATCAGGGTTTCATACGGAAACTCGTCTGTTACAAAGGGGTTTCATTTTTTTGAACTTATTTGAACTCCATAGTTTTTCTATGCTCAAAATGCACCTTTCAAAGCCACATCATCAATTTTCAACCCTTTCTGA
>NW_025228312.1:70439-71350 GCF_018294505.1 Triticum aestivum | reverse complement strand
CATGGTATCATCATTTGACCCACATAGCATGTGCAAGAAAGTAGAGTGTGTTACGGCAAAAACTGGATGCACTTCGTGTACAAAACGGACAATCTCTTTCGAAGTATCAGGGTTTCATACGGATCCTTGTCTGTCACAAAGGGATTTCAATTTTTTTGAACTTATTTGAACTCCATAGTTTTTCTGTGCTCAAAATGCACCATTCAAAGCCACGTCATCAATTTTCAACCCTTTCTGACTTCATTTGTTATTTTTCATGCATTTACTGATTATTTTGAGCTATAAGACCCTGAAATTGAAAAGCATTTCAAATGAACTCTGAAAAGGTTGAAAGTTGGAATGGTATCATCATTTGACCCACATAGCATGTGCAAGAATGTAGAGAGGGTTACGGCAAAAACTGGATGCACTTCGTGTACAAAACGGACAATCTCTTTCGAAGTATCAGGGTTTCATACGGAAACTCGTCTGTTACAAAGGGGTTTCATTTTTTTGAACTTATTTGAACTCCATAGTTTTTCTATGCTCAAAATGCACCTTTCAAAGCCACATCATCAATTTTCAACCCTTTCTGACTTCATTTGTTATTTTTCATGCATTTACTGATTATTTTGAGCTATAAGACCCTGAAATTGGAAAGCATTTCAAATGAACTCTGAAAAGGTTGAAAGTTGGAATGGTATCATCATTTGACCCACATAGCATGTGCAAGAATGTAGAGAGCGTTACGGCAAAAACTGGATGCACTTCGTGTACAAAATGGACAATCTCTTTCGAAGTATCAGGGTTTCATAGGGAAACTCGTCTGTTACAAAGGGGTTTCATTTTTTTAACTTATTTGAACTCCATAGTTTTTCTGTGCTCAAAATGCACCATTCAAAGACACATCATCAATTTTCAACCCTTTCTGA
>NW_025228312.1:69478-70429 GCF_018294505.1 Triticum aestivum | reverse complement strand
ATAGTTTTTCTGTGCTCAAAATGCACCATTCAAAGCCACATCATCAATTTTCAACCCTTTCTGACTTCATTTGTTATTTTTCATGCATTTACTGATTATTTTGAGCTATAAGACCTTGAAATTGAAAAGCATTTCAAATGAACTCTGAAAAGGTTGAAAGTTGGCATGGGATCATCATTTGACCCACATAGGATGTGCAAGAAAGTAGAGAGGGTTACGGCAAAAATTGGATGCACTTCGTGTACAAAATGGACAATCTCTTTCGAAGTATCAGGGTTTCATACGGAAACTCATCTGTTACAAAGGGGTTTCATTTTTTGAACTTATTTGGACTCCATAGTTTTTCTGTGCTCAAAATGCACCATTCAAAGCCACATCATCAATTTTCAACCCTTTCTGACTTCATTTGTTATTTTTCATGCATTTAATGATTATTTTGGACTATAAGACCCTGAAATTGAAAAGTATTTCAAATGAACTCTGAAAAGGTTGAAAGTTGGCATGGTATCATCATTTGACCCACATAGCATGTGCAAGAAAGTAGAGAGGGTTACGGCAAAAACTAGACGCACTTCGTGTACAAAACGGACAATCTCTTTCGAAGTATCAGGGTTTCATACGGAAACTTGTCTGTTACAAAGGGATTTCAATTTTTTTGAACTTATTTGAACTCCATAGTTTTTCTGTGCTCAAAATGCACCATTCAAAGCCACATCATCAATTTTCAACCCTTTCTGACTTCATTTGTTATTTTTCATGCATTTACTGGTTTTGAGCTATAAGACCCTGAAATTGAAAAGCATTTCAAATGAACTCTGAAAAGGTTGAAAGTTGGCATGGTATCATCATTTGACCCACATAGCATGTGAAAGAATGTAGAGAGGGTTACGGCAAAAATTGGATGCACTTCGTGTACAAAACGGACAATCTCTTTCGAAGTATCAGGGTTTC
>NW_025228312.1:68491-69468 GCF_018294505.1 Triticum aestivum | reverse complement strand
CATGCATTTACTAATTATTTTGAGCTATAAGACCCTGAAATTGAAAAGCATTTCAAATGAACTCTGAAAAGGTTGAAAGTTGGCATGGTATCATCATTTGACCCGCATAGCATGTGCAAGAAAGTAGAGAGGGTTACGGAAAAAACTGGATGCAATTCATGTACAAAACGGACAATCTCTTTCGAAGTATCAGGTTTTCATACGGAAACTCGTCTGTTAGAAAGGGATTTCATTTTTTGAACTTATTTGAACTCGATAGTTTTTATGTGCTCAAAATGCACCATTCAAAGCCACATCATCAATTTTCAACCCTTTCTGACTTCATTTGTTACTTTTCATGCATTTACTGATTATTTTGAGCTATAAGACCCTGAAATTGAAAAGCATTTCAAATGAACTCTGAAAAGGTTGAAAGTTGGCATGGTATCATCATTTGACCCACATAGCATGTGGAAGAATGTAGAGAGGGTTACAACAAAAAGTGGATGCACTTCGTGTACAAAACGGACAATCTCTTTCGAAGTATCAGGGTTTCATACGGAAACTTGTCTGTTACAAAGGGATTTCTATTTTTTTGAACTTACTTGAACTCCATAGTTTTTCTGTGCTTAAAATGCACCATTCAAAGCCACATCATCAATTTTCAACCCTTTCTGACTTCATTTGTTATTTTTCATGCATTTACTGATTATTTTGGGCTATAAGACCCTCAAATTGAAAAGCATTTGAATGCACTCTGAAAAGGTTGAAAGTTGTCATGGTATCATCATTTGACCCACATAGCATGTGCAAGAATGTAGAGAGGGTTACGGCAAAAACTGGATGCACTTCGTGTACAAAACGGACAATCTCTTTCGAAGTATCAGGGTTTCATACGGAAACTCGTCTGTTACAAAGGGATTTCATTTTTTTGAACTTGTTTGAACTCCATACTTTTTCTGTGCTCAAAATGCACCATTCAAAGCCACATCATCAAT
>NW_025228312.1:66917-68113 GCF_018294505.1 Triticum aestivum | reverse complement strand
TGAAAAGGTTGAAAGTTGTCATGGTATCATCATTTGACCCACATAGCATGTGCAAGAATGTAGAGAGGGTTACGGCAAAAACTGGATGCACTTCGTGTACAAAACGGACAATCTCTTTCGATGTATCAGGGTTTCATACGGAAACTCGTCTGTTACAAAGGGATTTCATTTTTTTGAACTTGTTTGAACTCCATACTTTTTCTGTGCTCAAAATGCACCATTCAAAGCCACATCATCAATTTCCAACCCTTTCTGACTTCGTTTGTTATTTTTCATGCATTTACTGATTATTTTGAGCTATAAGACCTTGAATTGAAAAGCATTTCAAATGAACTCTGAAAAGGTTGAAAGTTGGCATGGTATCATCATTTGACCCGCATAGCATGTGCAAGAAAGTAGAGACGGTTACGGAAAAAACTGGATGCAGTTCATGTACAAAACGGACAATCTCTTTCGAAGTATCAGGGTTTCATACGGAAACTTGTCTGTTACAAAGGGATTTCATTTTTTGAACTTATTTGAACTCGATAGTTTTTATGTGCTCAAAATGCACCATTCAAAGCCACATCATCAATTTTCAACCCTTTCTGACTTCATTTGTTACTTTTCATGCATTTACTGATTATTTTGAGCTATAAGACCTTGAAATTGAAAAGCGTTTCAAATGAACTCTGAAAAGGTTGAAAGTTGGCATGGTATCATCATTTGACCCACATAGCATGTGGAAGAATGTAGAGAGGGTTACGACAAAAAGTGGATGCACTTCGTGTACAAAACGGACAATCTCTTTCGAAGTATCAGGGTTTCATACGGAAACTTGTCTGTTACAAAGGGATTTCATTTTTTTTGAACTTACATGAACTCCATAGTTTTTCTGTGCTCAAAATGCACCATTCAAAGCCACATCATCAATTTTCAACCCTTTCTGACTTCATTTGTTATTTTTCATGCATTTACTGATTATTTTGGGCTATAAGACCCTCAAATTGAAAAGCATTTGAATGCACTCTGAAAAGGTTGAAAGTTGTCATGGTATTATCATTTGACCCACATAGCATGTGCAAGAATGTAGAGAGGGTTACGGCAAAAACTGGATGCACTTCGTGTACAAAACGGACAATCTCTTTCGATGTATCAGGGTTTCATACGGAAACTCGTCGGTTACAAAGGGATTTCATTTTTTTGAACTTATTTGA
>NW_025228312.1:65304-66619 GCF_018294505.1 Triticum aestivum | reverse complement strand
GTGTACAAAACGGACAATCCCTTTCGAAGTATCAGGGTTTCATACGGAAACTCGTCTGTTACAAAGGGGTTTCATTTTTTTGAACTTATTTGAACTCCATAGTTTTTCTGTGCTCAAAATGCACCATTCAAAGCCACATCATCAATTTTCAACCCTTTCTGACTTCATTTGTTATTTTTCATGCATTTACTAATTATTTTGAGCTATAAGACCCTGAAATTGAAAAGCATTTCAAATGAACTCTGAAAAGGTTGAAAGTTGGCATGGTATCATCATTTGACCCACATAGCATGCGCAAGCAACTAGAGAGGGTTACGGCAAAAACTGGATGCACTTCGTGTACAAAACGGACAATCTCTTTCAAAGTATCAGGGTTTCATACGGATCCTTGTCTGTTACAAAGGGATTTCAATTTTTTTGAACTTATTTGAACTCCATAGTTTTTCTGTGCTCAAAATGCACCATTCAAAGCCACATCATCAATTTTCAACCCTTTCTGACTTCATTTGTTATTTTTCATGCATTTACTGGTTATTTTGAGCTATAAGACCCTCAAATTCAAAAGCATTTCAAATGAACTCTGAAAAGGTTGAAAGTTGGCATGGTATCATCATTTGACCCACATAGCATGTGAAAGAATGTAGAGGGGGTTACGGCAAAAACTCGATGCCCTTCGTGTACAAAACGGACAATCTCTTTCGAAGTATCAGGGTTTCATAGGGAAACTCGTCTGTTACAAAGGGGTTTCATTTTTTTGAACTTATTTGAACTCCATAGTTTTTCTATGCTCAAAATGCACCATTGAAATCCACATCATCAATTTTCAACCCTTTCTGACTTCATTTGTTATTTTTCATGCATTTACTGATTATTTTGAGCTATAAGACCCTGAAATTGAAAAGCATTTCAAATGAACTCTGAAAAGGTTGAAAGTTGGCATGGTATCATCATTTGACCCACATAGCATGTGCAAGAATGTAGAGAGGGTTACGACAAAAACTGGATGCACTTCGTGTACAAAACGGACAATCTCTTTCAAAGTATCAGGGTTTCATACAGATCCTTGTCTGTTACAAAGGTCTTTCAAATTTTTTGAACTTATTTGAACTCCATAGTTTTTCTGTGCTCAAAATGCACCATTCAAACCCACATCATCAATTTTCAACCCTTTCTGACTTCATTTGTTATTTTTCATGCATTTACTGATTATTTAGAGCTATAAGACCCTGAAATTGGAAAGCATTTCAAATGAACTCTGAGAAGGTTGAAAGTCGGAATGGTATCATAATTTGACCCACATAGCATGTGCAAGAAT
>NW_025228312.1:64321-65120 GCF_018294505.1 Triticum aestivum | reverse complement strand
ATTTTCAACCCTTCCTGACTTCATTTGTTATTTTTCATGCATTTACTGATTATTTTGAGCTATAAGACCCTGAAATTGGAAAGCATTTCAAATGAACTCTGAAAAGGTTGAAAGTTGGAATGGTATCATCATTTGACCCACATAGCATGTGCAAGAATGTAGAGAGGGTTACGGCAAGAACTGGATGCACTTCGTGTACAAAACGGACAATCTCTTTCGAAGTATCAGGGTTTCATACGGAAACTCGTCTGTTACAAAGGGGTTTCATTTTTGTTTTGAACTTATTTGAACTCCATAGTTTTTCTGTGCTCAAAATGCACCATTCAAAGCCACATCATCAATTTTCAACCCTTTCTGACTTCATTTGTTATTTTTCATGCATTTACTGATTATTTTGAGCTATAAGACCCTGAAATTGAAAAGCATTTGAAATGAACTCTGAAAAGGTTGAAAGTTGTCATGGTATCATCATTTGACCCACATAGCATGTGCAAGAAAGTAGAGAGGGTTACGGCAAAAACTGGATGCACTTCGTGTACAAAACGGACAATATCTTTCAAAGTATCAGGGTTTCATACGGATCCTTGTCTGTTACAAAGGGATTTCATTTTTTTTTGAACTTATTTGAACTCCATAGTTTTTCTGTGCTCAAAATGCACCATTCGAAGCCACATCATCGATTTTCAACCCTTTCTGACTTCATTTGTTATTTTTCATGCATTTACTGATTATTTTGAGCTATAAGACCCTAAAATTGGAAAGCATTTCAAATGAACTATGAGAAGGTTGAAAGTTGGAA
>NW_025228312.1:62055-62525 GCF_018294505.1 Triticum aestivum | reverse complement strand
GTAGAGAGGGTTACGGCAAAAACTGGATGCACTTCGTGTACAAAACGGACAATCTCTTTCGAAGTATCAGGGTTTCATACGGAAACTCGTCTGTTACAAAGGGGTTTCATTTTTTTGAACTTATTTGAACTCCATAGTTTTTCTGTGCTCAAAATGCACCATTCAAAGCCACATCATCAATTTTCAACCCTTTCTGACTTCATTTGTTATTTTTCATGCATTTACTGATTATTTTGAGCTATAAGACCCTGAAATTGGAAAGCATTTCAAATGAACTCTGAAAAGGTTGAAAGTCGGAATGGTATCATAATTTGACCCACATAGCATGTGCAAGAATGTAGAGAGGGTTACGGCAAAAACTGGATGCACTTCGTGTACAAAATGGACAATCTCTTTCGAAGTATCAGGGTTTCATACGGAAACTCGTCTGTTACAAAGCGGTTTCATTTTTTTTGAACTTATTTGAACTC
>NW_025228312.1:59694-61653 GCF_018294505.1 Triticum aestivum | reverse complement strand
AGTATCAGGGTTTCATACGGAAACTCGTCTGTTACAAAGGGGTTTCATTTTTGTTTTGAACTTATTTGAACTCCATAGTTTTTCTGTGCTCAAAATGCACCATTCAAAGCCACATCATCAATTTTCAACCCTTTCTGACTTCATTTGTTATTTTTCATGCACTTACTGATTATTTTAAGCTATAAGACCCTGAAATTGAAAAGCATTTGAAATGAACTCTGAAAAGGTTGAAAGTTGTCATGGTATCATCATTTGACCCACATAGGATGTGCAAGAAAGTAGAGAGGGTTACGGCAAAAACTGGATGCACTTCGTGTACAAAACGGACAATATCTTTCAAAGTATCAGGGTTTCATACGGATCCTTGTCTGTTACAAAGGGATTTCAATTTTTTTTGAACTTATTTGAACTCCATAGTTTTTCTGTGCTCAAAATGCACCATTCGAAGCCACATCATCGATTTTCAACCCTTTCTGACTTCATTTGTTATTTTTCATGCATTTACTGATTATTTTGAGCTATAAGACCCTAAAATTGGAAAGCATTTCAAATGAACTATGAGAAGGTTGAAAGTTGGAATGGTATCATAATTTGACCCACATAGCATGTGCAAGAATGTAGAGAGGGTTACGGCAAAAACTGGATGCACTTCGTGTACAAAACGGACAATCTCTTTAGAAGTATCAGGGTTTCATACGGAAACTCGTCTGTTACAAAGGGGTTTCATTTTTTTGAACTTATTTGAACTCCATAGTTTTTCTATGATCAAAATGCACCATTCAAAGCCACATCATCAATTTTCAACCCTTTCTGACTTCATTTGTTATTTTTCGTGCATTTACTGATTATTTTGAGCTATAAGACCCTGAAATTGGAAAGCATTTCAAATGAACTCTTAAAAGGTTGAAAGTTGGCATGGTATCATCATTTGACCCACATAGCATGTGCAAGAATGTAGAGAGGGTTACGGAAAAAACTGGATGCACTTTGTGTACAAAACGGACAATCTCTTTCCAAGTATCAGGGATTCATACAGAAACTCGTCTGTTACAAAGGGGTTTCATTTTTTTTGAACTTATTTGAACTCCATAGTTTTTCTGTGCTCAAACTGCACCAATCAAAGCCACGTCATCAATTTTCAACCTTTTCTGACTTCATTTGTTATTTTTCATGCATTTACTAATTATTTTGAGCTATAAGACCCTGAAATTGAAAAGCATTTCAAATGAACTCTGAAAAGGTTGAAAGTTGGCATGGTATCATCATTTGACCCACATAGCATGTGCATGAAAGTAGAGAGGGTTACAGCAAAAACTGGATTTACTTCGTGTACAAAACGGACAATCTCTTTCGAAGTATCAGGGTTTCATACGGAAACTCGTCTGTTACAAAGGGGTTTCATTTTTTTTGAACTTATTTGAACTCCATAGTTTTTCTGTGCTCAAAATGCACCAATCAAAGCCACATCAGCAATTTGCAACCCTTTCTGACTTCATTTGTTATTTTTCATGCATTTACTGATTATTTTGTGCTATAAGACCCTGAAATTGGAAAGCATTTCAAATGAACTCTGAAAAGGATGAAAGTTGGCATGGTATCATCATTTGACCCACATAACATGTGCAAGAATGTAGAGAGGGTTACGGCAAAAACTATATGCACTTCCTGTACAAAACGGACAATCTCTTTCGAAGTATTAGGGTTTCATACGGAAACTCGTCTGTTACAAAGGGGTTTCATTTTTTGAACTTATTTGAACTCCATAGTTTTTCTGTGCTCAAAATGCACCATTCAAAGCCACGTCATCAATTTTCAACCCTTTCTGACTTCATTTGTTATTTTTCATGCATTTACTAATTATTTTGAGCTATAAGACCCTGAAATTGAAAAGCATTTCAAATGAACTCTGAAAAGGTTGAAAGTTGGCATGGTATCATCATTTGACCCACATAGCATGTG
>NW_025228312.1:44646-58405 GCF_018294505.1 Triticum aestivum | reverse complement strand
TGTACAAAACGGACAATCTCTTTCGAAGTATCAGGGTTTCATACGGATCCTTGTCTGTTACAAAGGGATTTCAATTTTTTTGAACTTATTTGAACTCCATAGTTTTTCTGTGCTCAAAATGCACCATTCAAAGCCACATCATCAATTTTCAACCCTTTCTGACTTCATTTGTTATTTTTCATGCATTTACTGATTATTTTGAGCTATAAGACCCTGAAATTGGAAAGCATTTCAAACGAACTCTGAAAAGGTTGAAAGTTGTCATGGTATCATCATTTGACCCACATAGCATGTGCAAGAAAGTAGAGAGGGTTACTGTTGAGGATATAGACCTTGGAGTCACCCGCCAGGATGGCCGGGTTACCCTAAGGGTCATTACCAGAAGCCCGGAGCTAAGGTTCAAGATAATGGGCCAGAGATGGGCTGAGACCCGGATATGGCTTAAAGCCCGTAGTTATAATCATTGTTATAGTAGACTTGTAGTGTAAGGCAAGTATTGATTAGAGTCCGAGCCGGACGCTCTTATGAGCCGGCCGGGACTCTAAGGGCTGCTGGGCGTCAGCCTCCCTATATAAAGGGAGGACCCGGCAGCGGTTCAAGGACGACAGCAATCTCTCCGAGAGCCGGGATAAGTGTTTAGTTCCCTGGCGATCGTAACCCTAATCAATAACACCTCGAACTGGACCTAGGCTTTTACCTTCACCGTAAGGGTCCGAACCAGTATAAACCCTCGTGTTCCTTGTCCCGCATAACCCCTTCAAGCTTCCTAGTTGCGATGGCTCCACGATTAAGTCCTAGCCCAAGGACATCTGCCGTGATAATTCCACGACAGTTGGCGCCCACCGTGGGGCCAGCGCACGGTGGATTTGAGTTCTTGAAGGGCAGCTTCGAAGGGCTCAAGGGATACACTGTGGGCCAGATGACCAAGAGTCGTCGCGGCAGGCTCTACATCGACGACGCGGACTGGGGCCCCGACGCCGGCTCACTGGAGTACGGGTACCGGGTCCCCTTTGGCGGAATTCATGTCTTCATTTGCAAGATGGATGAGCCGGGCCCCGAGCCGGGTCTCTGCGCCGATCTCATCGAAACGGCTCAGCGCGCCCGATCCGCCCGGGCCCGGCCTGCCTTAAAACGCGCTTTTGTGGGATGCATCCATGGAAGGCCCTCCGATCCATCTGGGTCTGGGGATGAGGCGGCCGCCGGCTCTGACGGCGAGTCGGCCGCTGATGAGTCAAACTCGTTGTACCAACTTCAAGATGGCAGGCTCATGAGTTATTCCGATGGCAACAGTATTCCGGACCTTTTTGAGCCGCCAAGTCAGGTCGGACTTTTTATGGCTGGTGCGCAGCCTGTTCAGAACCCCGCTACCGGATCAGAAAATCCGGAGCCTTCCCCGGCTCAGGTGCTGATGGATCTCACAGATAAGATGATGGCCCTGTTAACTGCCACGGTTGACCCGGCAGATCAAGCCCAGCATGACGCGGAGGTGGCACAGTTAAAATTGGATCTGATGAAAGCAAAAGAGGATCTTGCAGCAGAAGGGATCAGGCTGGCGGCGGAGCGGGCGGCTCTCGACGCCCGGGCTCAGTTGATTCAGGCGCAGTCCTTCCAACTCACGATGGATCAGAACGCGGCCAACGAGGTCATGAGAAGGAGGCATCAGAAGGCCCAGTCTCGATTCCCGCCGGTTTACGATCCGCGCAATCTATTCAACACGCCGGGTGCGGGATCCAGTAACCCACCAGGTGTCATTGCGCCCGGGTCGGGACCCCTTATTCAGCCACTAGTAATGGGGCCTCCCCAGGCGCCCCCTGCCCCGCCTCAGTATGTGCCAATACTCCCGGGTCGTTACGATAACCCGCTGGAGAACATGGTAGCAGCGGCAGCACGACTGGCGGCTCTTCCCGTTGACGGCAATTCTCCGGCAGCCGTGGAAACCCGCCGGGTCAGGGAACTCCTGCAGACGGCCCTAGCGCAGCAAGAGGCGTACTCCTACAGCCGGGACAGGATCCACTCAACTCCTCGCCCAGGCCAGAGCCCGAGCTACAGCCGGCACATGGTCTCGGCGACCGGCTCAAGTAATGTCCGACGCCATGGCCCGGCTCATGTTGGAACCTTCTACGCCGCAGACCAAGCACGGCAAGAGGCGGAGCAGGTGCCGCAATTGACGGCTTATCAGACCCCCCCGGCTTATCCAACGGCGTCCGTTGATGTGGGTATTTCTACCAGGACCGGGGGTGTCCCTTGTTTGGTGCCGGCCATCCGTAATGAACGTTTACCTAAGGATTTCAAGGGCCCTAGGAAGGTGCCTAACTATACAGCGGACTTACAGCCTGCGGCCTGGATTGAGAGTTATGAGATGGCCATGGAACTGCTAGAGGTCAGCGAGGCGGCCATGGCCAAATATTTCACCATGATGTTAGATGGAACTGCCCGCACGTGGTTAAAAGGGCTGCCACCGAACTCCATTGGGTCTTGGACCGAGCTGAAGGCCCGGTTCATTCAAAACTTCAAGGATACCTGTAGGCAGTCTATGTCAATTGTGGATTTGACTAACTGTAAGCAGCAGGAGGGCGAGTCCACGACCCATTGGGTTCGCCGGGTCAAGGAGATCATACATTCATCAGATAAGATGGACGCCGGCTCTGCAGTCTTGATGTTAGAACAGAACTGTCGTTTTGTGCCCCTAAAGATGAAGCTTGGGCGGCTTAAACATGACTGCACGGATATGGGTACACTAATGGCGGCTCTTGTCAAATACGCTGATTCCGATGGTACCAAGGATCCCCCTTCAGATGATGAAAGGACAGGGAAGGGAAAGAAGAACGGCAATGGAAAGAGCCCTCAGTTTAACCCGGGGAATCAAGGAGGAGGCAAGCGCAAGGCCGATGGCAGCCTGGAGTTCGTAGCCAACACCCAAGGCAACAACCAGCGACGCAAGGGGAGGCCCCCTCCCCGAGGCGGCGGGTCAGGACCTTCTCTGGAGCAGCTGTTGAATGAACCTTGTCCGAGACACGGCTCTAGAGAGAAGCCAGCGACTCATCTGTGGAAGGATTGTGCTATCATGAAGGCCTTTAAAAACTACAATGGCCCGGGCGGCGGCCCAGGCGCAGGCGGCTCCGGCGCTGGCGGCTCTCATGGCCCGGGTGGCGGGTCAAATTCCGGTCCTCAGAACGGTCAAGGGGGCTTCAATCAACAGCAACAGGGGGGTTATCAGACCAACCCGAAGCAACTTAGCGGTGGACAGTATCACGTGTTCACCACTAGTTTGTGCAAACGAGACGAGAAGCTTCACAAGAGGGCTGTTAATTCTGTTGAGGCGGCGGTTCCACGCTACTTACGGTGGTCGGAGCAGCCCATAGTGTGGAGTAGGGAGGATCACCCTCCCCGGGTGGATAACCCGGGCCACCTGGCCTTAGTAGTGGCTCCTCAGGTGGGAGGCTATAAATTCACAAAGGTACTCATGGATGGAGGCAGCAGTATCAACATCCTCTATTATGAGACTTTCCGTCGTATGGGGCTAGTTGATAAGAACCTCAGCCAGTCAAATACTATCTTCCATGGTGTGGTACCCGGTAAATCGGCTTATCCAGTCGGCAAGATCGAATTGGAAGTGGCTTTTGGTGATGAGAACAACTACAGGGTGGAGAAGTTGACCTTTGAGGTGGTCAAGATAAGAAGTCCATACCATGCTATATTCGGACGGCCGGCTTACGCCAAGTTCATGGCACGGCCGTGTTATGTGTACTTACAGCTCAAGATGCCGGGTCACAATGGGACCATTACAGTTCACGGCAGCCGGAAGGTGGCTCTGGAGTGTGAGGAAGGTGACGCGGCTTATGCAGAGTCTGTTTGTGCCACAGAAGAGTTGAAATTTTATAAAGACAATGTTGACCCAACAGATATGACCTCTCTGAAAAAGCCAACCACGGAGAATGAACCAGCAATGAAGTTTAAATCGGCCGATGAGACTAAACTTGTTGATTTTGTTCCAGGTGACTCGTCTCAGCAGTTCAGCATCAGTGCAAATCTGGACCCGAAATAGGAAGGCGCGCTCATCGAGTTCATCCGTGAGAATAGGGACATCTTTGCATGGAAACCTTCTGACATGCCAGGTGTACCTAGAGAACTCGCTGAGCACACTCTCAATGTGGATCCAAAATTTAAGCCGGTCAGACAGTTCCTTCGACGGTTTAACGAAGAGAGGCGGAAGGCTATCGGTGAAGAAGTGGCCCGGCTTTTGGCGGCCGGGTTCATTGTTGAGGTTTTTCACCCAGAGTGGTTGGCTAACCCGGTGCTCGTACTTAAAAAGAACGGCACCTGGCGGATGTGTGTGGACTACACGGACTTGAACAAGGCGTGTCCGGCTGATCCTTTTGCTCTCCCCCGTATCGATCAAATCATTGACGCCACGGCAGGTTGTGCATGCTTAAGTTTCTTGGATGCTTATTCCGGGTATCATCAGATTAAGATGGCAGTTAAGGACCAGGAGAAGACGGCGTTCATCACTCCTTTGGAGCCTTCTGCTATGTGTCTATGCCCTTTGGACTCAAGTGTGCACAGGCGACTTACCAGCGTTGTGTGCAGAATTGCCTTCATAAGCAGATCGGGCGCAATGTTCACGCTTACGTGGACGACATTGTGGTTAAATCCATCAAGGAGGAAACCCTGATAGATGACTTAAGGGAAACCTTCGACAATCTCCGGGTCTATAAGATGATGCTTAACCCGGCCAAATGTGTTTTTGGTGTTCCTGCAGGCAAACTATTGGGCTTCTTGGTTTCTGACAGGGGCATTGAGGCTAACCCAGAGAAGATCAAAGCTATCACTTCTCTAGCTCAGCCGGCATGTATAAATGACGTTCAGCGTTTGGCGGGTCGCATCGCTGCGTTAAGCCGGTTTATAAGCCGTTTGGGTGAGAAGGCTATGCCTTTATATCAATTGATGAAGAAAACTGATAACTTTGTCTGGAATGATGCAGCTAATACCGCCTTCGAGGATTTGAAAAAGCAACTGGCAGAGCCCCCCGTCCTTGCTGCTCCGGTTGATAAGGAGCCCTTGCTACTGTATGTAGCGGCAAACGCATGAGCTGTCAGCGTGGCTATTGTGGTGGAGCGCAAGGAGGCAGGTAAGGAACATCCGGTTCAGCGGCCGGTTTATTATGTCAGTGAGGTGCTCATTGAGTCCAAGCAGCGGTATCCGCATTGGCAGAAGCTCGTATATGGGGTATTTATGGCGAGCCGGAAGCTTAAGCATTACTTTCAAGGTCATCCCATCACTATGGTCAGTTCCGCCCCTCTCGGTGATATTATCCAGAACAGAGAGGCTACAGGGAGAATTGCTAAGTGGGCTATAGAACTTGGACCTCATGACCTCAAATATGTGCCACGCACTGCTGTTAAGTCTCAGGCCTTGATAGATTTCATCAATGATTGGACAGAGTCACAAGTACCCGAGCAAAAGCCGGATAACACTTATTGGACTATTCACTTTGATGGGTCCAGGCAGCTGGAGGGCTCGGGGGCTGGTGTGGTCTTGGCTTCCCCTAAAGGTGACAAGTTCCATTATGTGCTACGGTTGATGTTTCCTTGCACTAATAATGCGGCTGAGTACGAGGCTTTGCTCCACGGTCTTCGGGTGGCTAAGGAGATGAGCTTAAGCCGGCTGAGGTGTTTTGGTGACTCAGACTTGGTGGCTCAACAAGTATCAGGCACCTGGGATTCTAAGGATCCTCTAATGGCGGCTTATCGCCGCAAGGTTGATGCCATTGCTGGGCACTTTCAGGGATATCAAGTGGAGCACATTGACCACAGGAAGAATGAGGCGGCTGATGCTTTAAGCCGGCTCGGCTCTCAGCGAAAGCCGGTGCCGCCTAACACTTTCCTGGATGTCCTATATAACCCTTCGGTTAAGTTGCCTACAGAGGAGGACTTGGCTATCCCTGACCCGGAGGCACGACTGGTGGCGGCTCTTCATATCACACCAGACTGGACAATGCCATATCTGGCTTATATAACCCGGGGAGAGGTGCCTGAGGATGAAATTCTGGCCAGGCAAATAACCCGGCGGGCTAAGTCAATGATTGTTATCGATGGCGAGTTGCATCATCGCAGTGTTTCAGGGGCATTCCAGCGTTGTATCTCCCCTGAGGAAGGTCAAGAGATCTTGCGCGAGATCCATGAAGGGGATTGTGGCCATCATGCCGGTTCAAAATCTCTTGTGGCCAAGGCTTTCCGCCATGGTTTTTATTGGCTGACGGCTCACGCTGATGCAGAGGACTTGGTCAGTAAATGTGATGGCTGCCAAAGGTTCTCCCGACGGGCTCATGTGCCGGCTCAGGAATTGAGGATGATCCCGATCACTTGGCCCTTTGCGGTCTGGGGGCTTGATATGGTCGGGCCTTTTAAACGGTCCAAGGATAAGAAGACCCACCTCTTGGTGGCAGTGGACAAATTCACGAAGTGGGTGGAAGCTGAGCCAGTTAGCAAGTGCGATGCAGCCACGGCGGTTCAATTTATGAAAAAGGTGATCTTCCGCTTCGGCTTTCCACACAGCATCATAACAGACAACGGCACTAATCTGTCCAAAGGCGCTATGGAGGAGTTTTGTCAAAGAGAGCATATCCGGCTTGATGTCTCTTCAGTGGCACACCCCCAATCCAATGGTCAAGCTGAGAGAGCTAACCAGGAGATTCTGAAGGGCATTAAACCCCGGCTCTTGGTCCCTTTGCAACGGACGCCAGGTTGTTGGGTGGAGGAGTTGCCCTCCGTTTTATGGAGCATCAACACTACTCCTAACAGGTCTACAGGCTTCACGCCTTTCTTCATGGTTTATGGAGCAGAAGCAGTTCTCCCCAGCGACATCCGTCATGATTCACATCGTGTGGCGGCTTATGTTGAGACGGATAATGAACAGGCGCGCCGAGATGCTCTGGACTTGCTGGACGAACAGCGTGATGTGGCAGCCGCCCGTTCAGCGATTTACCAACAAGACCTGCGCCGTTATCATAGCCGCCGGGTCAAATCCCGGGTCTTCCAGGAGGGCGACCTGGTGCTCCGGCTCATCCAGGATCAAACAGATGCACACAAGTTATCCCCACCTTGGGAAGGGCCTTTTGTGGTCAGTAAGAACTTGCACAACGGGTCATATTACCTCATTGATATCCGGGAGCATAAGGACTCACGTAAATCTGAGGAGGAGACCCGTCGGCCGTGGAACATAGCTCAGCTTCGGCCTTACTACACTTGAGCTTCCGACTCTTGTGATGTACATACTTATCTCAGCCATGTATATATTATGATATAGCAATAAAGCAGGACCTCTGTCCTTTGCTCTCTTCCAAAAATGTGTGTTGTTACATGCTGACTTACAGAAGATCCGGCTTGTGATCATCTTCGAATCTAGCTGTAAGCAGTAAAGTCGCTTGGGGGCTTCCTGTTCACACATGGGTCGTATTCGAACCAAAGAGAACATAGCTGTCGATACCCATTTGATTGGCAAAGTGCCGAGCTCATTGGGAAGTTGCCTCTGGTCATATTTGAATCATAGTGTAACCCCTCTGAGAACCGACGTGGATCGTATTCGAATCAGCGTCGTTAAACAAATTTTCAGAATCACTTGGGGGCTTCCTGTTCAAACATGGGTCGTATTCGAACCAAAGAGAACATAGCTGTCGATACCCTCTTGATTGGCATCGCCAAACCCACTGGGGGCTATATGATCGTATCCGAATCTTAGCTTAACCCCTTTGGACCGAGTTTCTGGTCGTATTCGAACCGGAAGCCCTTCAGTTTTTATGTTTTACCACAAACTTGCTTTGATCATGTCAAAGTATGTACTGCCGGGTTTCACTTGCCGGCTTAATTTTGGTTTATCTTGTTAGTTGAGCATCATGGATGTCATCAAGACAAATAAATTCGAGTTAAGGTACCAACCGTGCTACCCGGGCTATTTAAACCGGAAGTATGCTTACAGGCTGTTAAGTGTGTCATCACAGCTATGTTCGAGTATAGTTAAGGACCGATCTTTTTTGGTTCGTATCCCGGGTTATCCATCTCAAACACCTGATTCTCAGGGCGGTAAGCCGCTTTGCGACTTGTAATTTGCCTTTCTACGCAGATATTTAAAGGCACTCTTTAAGGTTGAGAAGGACAAAGGGATAATTCCGACCCGGAGGAGCATCAAAAGAATGACTTCAAAGGATTTCAGCATTCGTTACGTGCACGATGGCACGGCAGAGATAAATTGTTGCACCTACTCTATTACAAAAATCTTTCAAAGTTTCAAGGATGGGCGTTGTTTGGTGAGCCGCTAGCCGGTTTATGACGCCTGCTGAGTTGAAGTCCCCGGCTCATCTTCTGCTTCGGCTGATCCCAAGGCTTCGAAGGTCGACGACTTCCAGTTGATGCCGCTGAGAGCTTCGAACTGAGCTTCTTCGTCAATTAACCCGTCCGGGTTAATCTCCGGGGCAAAGGTGTGCTGGCGAGCCGGAGGAATCAGATTGATGGCTTCATAGCGAGGGGTTGGAATCCTCTGATTCTCCGCGTTGTATCCCGGCTGATACTTGGTTAAATCGGTGTCGTTCCCGATGATGGTGGCCACCGGGCGCACAGCTTTCACACAAGCCGCGAAGTCCTTCTGGTCGAACGCTGAGCCGTCTTCTTTCAGGCTGGGATAACCCAGGGCGATGTCTGCCGGGTCTAGCTCCGGCAAGAAGGCTTTGGCCCGGCTCAGTGCGGCGATTGCTCCGGATCTCGCGGATGCTCGTCGTAGCTCCTGGATCCGCTGCGGCAGAATTGCGAGCCGGCGCAGGACTTCGGCCAGATGAGTCGGCACTTCATTCGACAGGGCCACCACAGCTAAAGCCCGCTGTGACCCGGTGTAGAGCTGTTCCACCAGGGTGTACACGGCCTTTAACTTGGTGACCACGCTCTGGTTCAAGTTGGCGCTTCTGGAACCTGTTTAACAACATCAGATGACCCGGTGGTAAGGATGAGTTAAGAGATGTAAACATTCCAATGTGAATGAAAGCCGGTGAGGCGACTTACCGAAGATGGCAGCTACCATTTGGGACACTTGGCGCTTTAGACCGGAGAGCTCAGCGGTCTTCTCAGTAAGGGCCTTCTCCGCCTGTTCTGCCCGGGTCACCAGTGCAGTTTTCTCCTCAGCCCAGGCCTTCCGCTCAGCGTCGAATTCAGTCTTCAACTTTTCCTGAGCGGCGATGCTGGAGACAAACTTGGCATTTGCCTTCCGGGTCTCCACCTCTTGTGCCTTCAGCCGGCTCTTGAGATCCGCCAGGTCTGACTCTAATTTCTTGCCAACAGCCTGCATATATTTCCGGGTTATTAACAGTCATCCTATAAAGTCCCAAGCGCTTTCCAAGCAAAGACACTTGGCACTTGGGGGCTAATGCATATTGAACGTATCTATCTATGTACGGCCGGCTCAGTTCAGTAAGCCAGAGTCTAAAGTCTACAACATATTCAAGTATAAGTCCTAGACTTGGGGGCTAGAATGGCAAGGATCACTATGCGGAAAGTAAGAGAACAGCAGAAGGTTACCTCAGATTTGTGTTGGATCTGGTTGACCATGGCGATCTCGGCGTCCCGGCTCTTGTGAACCTGGCTGATATAGCCTGAGACGAGTTCTCCAATACTTAAGTCGGTGTAGCTGGAGAGATCCAGATTCACCCGGTGGGGTTGTAGCAACTCCCCCCTTGCGGAGCATTTGGCCAGCGCGGTCGGCCTTCCCGGCTCAACAAACTCCGTCCGGGTAATTACCACGTGCGGGTCATTAGCTGGTGGGGCTTCAGGCGCCGTATCCATGGGAACGGTGGCTTCAGGGGTGGAGGCGACTGGCGGCTCTTGAGCCGTCGCCTCCGGCTCAGGCAAGTCGGGCACTCCGGCTGACCTGGTCTTCTTTACTCTTTTGGTGAGCTTTGCCTGGGCACTGAAAAGGCAGAAGTGTTAGGCATACAAAGGGTAAGTACAGACAGATAATGTAAGGAGATTGTTATTACCCGGGGGCAGTCTTGAAGGCCGGCAGACTTGACTGCATGGAGTCACCCAAGGAGGGGGAGGTCTCCTGGTAATTGGAGTCAGGAGAGTTGAGTGGCTGACGGATGACACCCGCCAACGGATGAAAAGGGTACAGGTGAGAAAAAACCTCAGTGCGGCGTTTCCTCGTTGCGTCGGGTAACCCAGTGGAGAGGTCGGTGTCCTTGCGGGCCCGGGTGTGACGCCGGCTCTCGTGAACCTGCTGCTTCAAAAGAAATTGAGGGTCTCGGTGAGCTAATCGATGGGAAAAGCTTACTTTCCGGGTTACCCTTCGGACTTTCAGCTGTGGTAAAGGCTCCGAGCCGGAGGAAAGTGATGTTACCTCTTCGACCACCGGGTTACTGGCGCCGGTGTCATCCTGTCAATAAGCAAGTGTTGATAAGGCGGACAGCATCAGACAACATATACTGCAAGAATTTAAAAGATTTAAGGGTTACCTCTGATTCGGAGCTATCGCTTAATTGCAGCAGCTCCGAAGCAGTGGGTCTGTTTCCCTTTTTGCGAGGGGCGGCTCTCTTGGCGGCTTTCTTCGCCTTCCTGGCCTTCTTGGCCGCCTCGTGATCATACTTGACCCGCCAGAATTTATCATCAGCCTGAGAAATACAGTAATGAGCTCTTAGTAAGATGATAGGTAAAACAAAATGGAAAGGTTAAAGTCAGCGGCTTACCGCTGGGGCTGGATTGGTCTTGCAGAACGGGGCTAGCCCGGTTCTTCCACAGTCTGCCAGGCTCTCGTTTAAAAGAGCCTTGGTCTCTTCTTCAGCAACGTCTTCTGGAAGATCATTGCGACTGTGCCTCTGCGGGTCATCCTTTCGCCCGGTGTACTCACACATTAAGCCGGGGCGGCGGCTCAATGGGATCACCCGCCATGAGATCCAGACCCGGACCAGGTCAATTCCGTTCAGACCATTGCCTAGCAGGGCTTTGATCTTGTTGATCGTTGGAAGCAGAGGCTGGCGTTCTGCGGCAGTCAGTTTGTCGGATAATGGATGAGTTGGCTCCAGGCGCGTTGGGCGAAAGCCGGGCAGCGGGCTCTCATCAGCCGGGGACGTGTCTTGGCAGTAGAACCAAGTCATGTTCCAGTCCTTGGGGTGACTTGGCGATTCTGCATAAGGGAACAGACAATCCCTGCGCCGTTGGATGGAGATGCCGCCTAACTCCAGACTTGGACCGTTTGCGCACTCGGTTTGGCGGTTCAAATAGAACAGCTCTCTGAAGAGCAGCAGACTCGGCTCTTCTCCAAGATATACTTCACAAAAAACTTGGAAGTTGCAGATGTTGGATATGGAATTGGGTCCTATATCCTGAGGCCGAAGATCAAAGAAGTTGAGCACGTCCCGGAAGAATTTTGAGCCGGGCGGTGCGAAGCCCCGGCTCATATGGTCGGCAAAGATCACTACCTCCCCGTCTCTCGGCTGTGGCCTTTCTTCGGACGGGTCAGGGGCACGGTAGGACATCACTTCCTTCTTAGGCAGATATCCGGATTTAACGAAGTTGGCCAGGGTCTCTTCGGTGACGCTGGATTTCATCCAGTTGCAAGTGATGGGAGCCTTGGGAGGCATGGTGACGGTTGGTGGTCTATGAGGAAGAGAAAAGTGTCCGGGTTAATTATAAGCCGGAGTATATCATTCAAGTTACAATGACGGCTTATGAAGGGGATTAATGGTATGTCTTGATACGGTGGGTTATCTAAGCCGTCGGGGCTTTCAGGATAAGTTGGTCGTCTACGGCTTACTGCGGTTAAGTCGGAAGATACTATAGAGCATGATTCTCTTTAAACCGGAAAGTTCTACGGCGCGTGTTTTCTCTAAGTCGGAAATATAAGCCGCCAAGATTCAAGGACTGCAGTTTTTACTAAGTGTGGTAAACAGATTTCACATATTACAGTAACTTTTTTGGATCAAAGTAGTCGGAGCAGAGAAAGTTTTCTAGACCTAAAAAACAGAGGCAGGAGAAGTTTTTGAGGTTGAACACAGTTCTTATGCAGTAAAAAGAGGGTTTCTTACAGATGAAATGGGTCTCAAACCTCTACCGCAGTGGCTCTACGCGAGGTTAAGGATCAACCAACTACGGTGGCAACAAGAACTACCGAGTTTGTGGGCAATGGTGACGAACACGAAGAACTGAAGGAACCCTACCGCAGATCTATTCTAGCAAGGCAGAGAAGACTCACCGGAGTTGAGGAAGAGAGGAGGTCGCCGGCGTTATCTGGTCCGGGTCAGGGTGATGCAGCAGCCGGGTCGATGAAGATCAGGGGCGCGACGGCGACGGCGGCGGCAGAAGCTCGGGCAGAGGAACGACAACGCAAGGAAGAAGAAGGAGAGTGTGAGGAGAGAGTGCCGGGCCGGCCTATTTATAAGGTGAGTCATAAGTAGGTGCGGGATTCAAGGAGGCCACGGCGTGGTTATCTCCCCCTCACGGCGCCTCGATTCTCGGAAGGACAGTAAAAGCAAAGATCCGTTGCGGATCTGGCGGAGTAAAAAACGGACTTAATGGGGGATGACGTCACGGCGGATCACCCGGAGTCCAGAGGATGACGTCACTCCGGGTTATGACCTTTACATGAATAGAAGCCGGGGATTTTTTTCTGCAGAGCTGAAGATTGACCCGAGCTGGCTCAAGTCAATCTGGGGCCTAATGTTGAGGATATAGACCTTGGAGTCACCCGCCAGGATGGCCGGGTTACCCTAAGGGTCACTACCAGAAGCCCGGAGCTAAGGTTCAAGATAATGGGCCAGAGATGGGCTGAGACCCGGATATGGCTTAAAGCCCGTAGTTATAATCATTGTTATAGTAGACTTGTAGTGTAAGGCAAGTATTGATTAGAGTCCGAGCCGGACGCTCTTATGAGCCGGCCGGGACTCTAAGGGCTGCTGGGCGTCAGCCTCCCTATATAAAGGGAGGACCCGGCAGCGGTTCAAGGACGACAGCAATCTCTCCGAGAGCCGGGATAAGTGTTTAGTTCCCTGGCGATCGTAACCCTAATCAATAACACCTCGAACTGGACGTAGGCTTTTACCTTCACCGTAAGGGGCCGAACCAGTATAAACCCTCGTGTTCCTTGTCCCGCATAACCCCTTCAAGCTTCCTAGTTGCGATGGCTCCACGATTAAGTCCTAGCCCAAGGACATCTGCCGTGACAATTCCACGACAGTTACGGCAAAAACTGGATGCACTTCGTGTACAAAACGGACAATATCTTTCAAAGTATCAGGGTTTCATACGGATCCTTGTCTGTTACAAAGGGATTTCAATTTTTTTTAACTTATTTGAACTCCATAGTTTTTCTGTGCTCAAAATGCACCATTCAAAGCCACATCATCGATTTTCAACCCTTTCTGACTTCAGTTGTTATTTTTCATGCATTTACTGATTATTTTGAGCTATAAGACCCTAAAATTGGAAAGCATTTCAAATGAACTCTGAGAAGGTTGAAAGTTGGAATGGTATCATAATTTGACCCACATAGCATGTGCAAGAATGTAGAGAGGGTTACGGCAAAAACTGGATGCAATTCGTGTACAAAACGGACAATCTCTTTCGAAGTATCAGGGTTTCATACGGAAACTCGTCTGTTACAAAGGGGTTTCATTTTTTTGAACTTATTTGAAATCCATAGTTTTTCTATGCTCAAAATGCACCATTCAAAGCCACATCATCAATTTTCAACCCTTTCTGACTTCATTTGTTATTTTTCGTGCATT
>NW_025228312.1:41493-42088 GCF_018294505.1 Triticum aestivum | reverse complement strand
TCAGGGTTTCATACGGAAACTCGTCTGTTACAAAGGGGTTTCATTTTTTTTAAACTTATTTGAACTCCATAGTTTTTCTGTGCTCAAAATGCACCATTCAAAGCCACATCATAAATTTTCAACCCTTTCTGACTTCATTTGTTATTGTTCATGCATTTACTGATTATTTTGAGCTATATGACCCTGAAATTGAAAAGCATTTCAAATGAACTCTGAAAAGGTTGAAAGTTGGCATGGTATCATCATTTGACCCACATAGCATGTGAAAGAATGTAGAGAGGGTTACGGCAAAAACTGGATGCACTTCGTGTACAAAACGGACAATCTCTTTCGAAGTATCAGGGTTTCATAGGGAAACTCGTCTGTTACAAAGGGGTTTCATTTTTTTAACTTATTTGAACTCCATAGTTTTTCTGTGCTCAAAATGCACCATTCAAAGCCACATCATCAATTTTCAACCCTTTCTGACTTCATTTGTTATTTTTCATGCATTTACTGATTATTTTGAGCTATAAGACCTTGAAATTGAAAAGCATTTCAAATGAACTCTGAAAAGGTTGAAAGTTGGCATGGGATCATCATTTGACCCACATAG
>NW_025228312.1:37531-38533 GCF_018294505.1 Triticum aestivum | reverse complement strand
CCTGAAATTGAAAAGCATTTCAAATGAACTCTGAAAAGGTTGAAAGTTGGCATGGTATCATCATTTGACCCACATAGCATGTGCAAGAAAGTAGAGAGGGTTACGGCAAAAACTGGATGCACTTCGTGTACAAAACGGACAATCTCTTTCAAAGTATCAGGGTTTCATACGGATCCTTGTCTGTTACAAAGGGATTTCAATTTTTTTGAACTTATTTGAACTCCATAGTTTTTCTGTGCTCAAAATGCACCATTCAAAGCCACATCATCAATTTTCAACCCTTTCTGACTTCATTTGTTATTTTTGATGCATTTACTGGTTATTTTGAGCTGTAAGACCCTCAAATTCAAAAGCATTTCAAATGAACTCTGAAAAGGTTGAAAGTTGGCATGGTATCATCATTTGACCCACATAGCATGTGAAAGAATGTAGAGGGGGTTACGGCAAAAACTCGATGCACTTCGTGTACAAAACGGACAATCTCTTTTGAAGTATCAGGGTTTCATACGGAAACTCGTCTGTTACAAAGGGGTTTCATTTTTTTGAACTTATTTGAACTCCATAGTTTTTCTATGCTCATAATGCACCATTGAAATCCACATCATCAATTTACAACCCTTTCTGACTTCATTTGTTATTTTTCATGCATTTACTGATTATTTTGAGCTATAAGACCCTGAAATTGAAAAGCATTTCAAATGAACTCTGAAATGGTTGAAAGTTGGCATGGTATCATCATTTGACCCACATAGCATGTGCAAGAAAGTAGAGAGGGTTAGGCAAAAACTGGATGCACTTCGTGTACAAAACGGACAATCTCTTTCAAAGTATCAGGGTTTCATACGGATCCTGGTCTGTTACAAAGGGATTTCAAATTTTTTGAACGTATTTGAACTCCATAGTTTTTCTGTGGTCAAAATGCACCATTCAAAGCCACATCATCAATTTTCAACCCTTTCTGACTTCATTTGTTATTTTTCATGCATTTACTGATTATTTTGA
>NW_025228312.1:35665-37380 GCF_018294505.1 Triticum aestivum | reverse complement strand
TTTTCTATGCTCATAATGCACCATTGAAATCCACATCATCAATTTTCAACCCTTTCTGACTTCATTTGTTATTTTTCATGCATTTACTGATTATTTTGAGCTATAAGACCCTGAAATTGAAAAGCATTTCAAATGAACTCTGAAATGGTTGAAAGTTGGCATGGTATCATCATTTGACCCACATAGCATGTGCAAGAAAGTAGAGAGGGTTACGGTAAAAACTGGATGCACTTCGTGTACAAAACGGACAATCTCTTTCAAAGTATCAGGGTTTCATACGGATCCTTGTCTGTTACAAAGGGATTTCAAATTTTTTGAACGTATTTGAACTCCATAGTTTTTCTGTGGTCAAAATGCACCATTCAAAGCCACATCATCAATTTTCAACCCTTTCTGACTTCATTTGTTATTTTTCATGCATTTACTGATTATTTTGAGCTATAAGACCCTGAAATTGGAAAGCATTTCAAATGAACTCTGAGAAGGTTGAAAGTTGGAATGGTATCATAATTTGACCCACATAGCATGTGCAAGAATGTAGAGAGGGTTACGGCAAAAACTGGATGCACTTCGTGTACAAAACGGACAATCTCTTTCGAAGTATCAGGGTTTCATACGGAAACTCGTCTGTTACAAAGGGGTTTCATTTTTTGGACTTATTTGAACTCCATAGTTTTTCTTTGCTCAAAATGCACCATTCAAAGCCACATCATCAATTTTCAACCCTTCCTGACTTCATTTGTTATTTTTCATGCATTTACTGATTATTTTGAGCTATAAGACCCTGAAATTGGAAAGCATTTCAAATGAACTCTGAAAAGGTTGAAAGTTGGAATGGTATCATCATTTGACCCACATAGCATGTGCAAGAATGTAGAGAGGGTTACGGCAAGAACTGGATGCACTTCGTGTACAAAACGGACAATCTCTTTCGAAGTATTAGGGTTTCATACGGAAACTCGTCTGTTACAAAGGGGTTTCATTTTTGTTTTGAATTTATTTGAACTCCATAGTTTTTCTGTGCTCAAAATGCACCATTCAAAGCCACATCATCAATTTTCAACCCTTTCTGACTTCATTTGTTATTTTTCATGCATTTACTGATTATTTTGAGCTATAAGACCCTGAAATTGAAAAGCATTTCAAATGAACTCTGAAAAGGTTGAAAGTTGTCATGGTATCATCATTTGACCCACATAGCATGTGCAAGAAAGTAGAGAGAGTTACGGCAAAAACTGGATGCACTTCGTGTACAAAACGGACAATATCTTTCAAAGTATCAGGGTTTCATACGGATCCTTGTCTGTTACAAAGGGATTTCAATTTTTTTTGAACTTATTTGAACTCCATAGTTTTTCTGTGCTCAAAATGCACCATTCAAAGCCACATCATCGATTTTCAACACTTTCTGACTTCATTTGTTATTTTTCATGCATTTACTGATTATTTTGAGCTATAAGACCCTAAAATTGGAAAGCATTTCAAATGAACTCTGAGAAGGTTGAAAGTTGGAATGGTATCATAATTTGACCCACATAGCATGTGCAAGAATGTAGAGAGGGTTACGGCAAAAACTGGATGCACTTCGTGTACAAAACGGACAATCTCTTTCGAAGTATCAGGGTTTCATACGGAAACTCGTCTGTTACAAAGGGGTTTCATTTTTTTGAACTTATTTGAACTCCATAGTTTTTCTATGCTCAAAATGCACCATT
>NW_025228312.1:35246-35655 GCF_018294505.1 Triticum aestivum | reverse complement strand
AAATTGAAAAGCATTTCAAATGAACTCTGAAAAGGTTGAAAGTTGGCATGGTATCATCATTTGACCCACATAGCATGTGCAAGAAAGTACAGAGGGTTACGGCAAAAACTGGATGCACTTCGTGTACAAAACGGACAATCTCTTTCGAAGTATCAGGGTTTCATACGGAAACTCGTCTGTTACAAAGGGGTTTTAATTTTTTTGAACTTATTTGAACTCCATAGTTTTTCTATGCTCAAAATGCACCATTCAAAGCCACATCATCAATTTTCAACCCTTTCTGACTTCATTTGTTATTTTTCGTGCATTTACTGATTATTTTGAGCTATAAGACCCTGAAATTGGAAAGCATTTCAAATGAACTCTTAAAAGGTTGAAAGTTGGCATGGTATAATCATTTGACCCACAT
>NW_025228312.1:34625-35236 GCF_018294505.1 Triticum aestivum | reverse complement strand
ACTTCATTTGTTATTTTTCGTGCATTTACTGATTATTTTGAGCTATAAGACCCTGAAATTGGAAAGCATTTCAAATGAACTCTGAAAAGGTTGAAAGTTGGAATGGTATCATCATTTGACCCACATAGCATGTGCAAGAATGTAGAGAGGGTTACGGCAAGAACTGGATGCACTTCGTGTACAAAACGAACAAACTCTTTCGAAGTATCAGGGTTTCATACGGAAACTCGTCTGTTACAAAGGGGTTTCATTTTTGTTTTGAACTTATTTGAACTCCATAGTTTTTCTGTGCAAAAAATGCACCATTCAAAGCCACATCATCAATTTTCAACCCTTTCTGACTTCATTTGTTATTTTTCATGCATTTACTGATTATTTTGAGGTATAAGACCCTGAAATTGAAAAGCATTTCAAATGAACTCTGAAAAGGTTGAAAGTTGTCATGGTATCATCATTTGACCCACATAGCATGTGCAAGAAAGTAGAGAGGGTTACGGCAAAAACTGGATGCACTTCGTGTACAAAACGGACAATATCTTTCAAAGTATCAGGGTTTCATACGGATCCTTGTCTGTTACAAAGGGATTTCAATTTTTTTTAACTTATTTGAA
>NW_025228312.1:33799-34602 GCF_018294505.1 Triticum aestivum | reverse complement strand
TCAAAATGCACCATTCAAAGCCACATCATCAATTTTCAACCCTTTCTGACTTCATTTGTTATTTTTCATGCATTTACTGATTATTTTGAGCTATAAGACCCTGAAATTGGAAAGCATTTCAAATGAACTCTGAGAAGGTTGAAAGTTGGAATGGTATCATAATTTGACCCACATAGCATGTGCAAGAATGTAGAGAGGGTTACGGCAAAAACTGGATGCACTTCGTGTACAAAACGGACAATCTCTTTCCAAGTATCAGGGATTCATACAGAAACTCGTCTGTTACAAAGGGGTTTCATTTTTTTTGAACTTATTTGAACGCCATAGTTTTTCTGTGCTCAAACTGCACCAATCAAAGCCACGTCATCAATTTTCAACCTTTTCTGACTTCATTTGTTATTTTTCATGCATTTACTAATTATTTTGAGCTATAAGACCCTGAAATTGAAAAGCATTTCAAATGAACTCTGAAAAGGTTGAAAGTTGGCATGGTATAATCATTTGACCCACATAGCATGTGCAAGAAAGTAGAGAGGGTTACAGCAAAAACTGGATGCACTTCGTGTACAAAATGGAGAATCTCTTTCGAAGTATTAGGGTTTCATACGGAAACTCGTCTGTTACAAAGGGGTTTCATTTTTTTGAACTTATTTGAACTCCATAGTTTTTCTGTGCTCAAAATGCACCAATTAAAGGCACATCAGCAATTTGCAACCCTTTCTGACTTCATTTGTTATTTTTCATGCATTTACTGATTATTTTGAGCTATAAGACCCTGAAATTGAAAAGCATTTCAAATGAAC
>NW_025228312.1:33159-33731 GCF_018294505.1 Triticum aestivum | reverse complement strand
GTCTGTTACAAAGGGGTTTCATTTTTTTGAACTTATTTGAACTCCATAGTTTTTCTGTGCTCAAAATGCACCAATCAAAGCCACATCAGCAATTTGCAACCCTTTCTGACTTCATTTGTTATTTTTCATGCATTTACTAATTATTTTGAGCTACAAGACCCTAAAATTGAAAAGCATTTCAAATGAACTCTGAAAAGGTTGAAAGTTGGCATGGTATCATCATTTGACCCACATAGCATGTGCAAGAAAGTACAGAGGGTTACGGCAAAAACTGGATGCACTTCGTGTACAAAACGGACAATCTCTTTCGAAGTATCAGGGTTTCATACGGAAACTCGTCTGTTACAAAGGGGTTTTAATTTTTTTGAACTTATTTGAACTCCATAGTTTTTCTATGCTCAAAATGCACCATTCAAAGCCACATCATCAATTTTCAACCCTTTCTGACTTCATTTGTTATTTTTCGTGCATTTACTGATTATTTTGAGCTATAAGACCCTGAAATTGGAAAGCATTTCAAATGAACTCTTAAAAGGTTGAAAGTTGGCATGGTATAATCATTTGACCCACAT
>NW_025228312.1:32621-33149 GCF_018294505.1 Triticum aestivum | reverse complement strand
TGAACTCCATAGTTACTCTGTGCTCAAAATGCACCATTCAAAGCCACCTCATCAATTTTCAACCCTTTCTGACTTCATTTGTTATTTTTCATGCATTTACTGATTATTTTGAGCTATAAGACCCTGAAATTGAAAAGCATTTCAAAAGAACTCTGAAAAGTTTGAAAGTTGGAATGGTATCATCATTTGACCCACATAGCATGTGCAAGAAAGTACGGAGGGTTACGGCAAAAACTGGATGCACTTCGTGTACAAAACGGACAATCTCTTTCGAAGTATCAGGGTTTCATACGGATCCTTGTCTGTTACAAAGGGTTTCATTTTTTTGAACTTATTTGAACTCCATAGTTTTTCTGTGCTCAAAATGCACCATTCAAAGCCACGTCATCAATTTTCAACCCTTTCTGACTTCATTTGTTATTTTTCATGCATTTACTGATTATTTTGAGCTATAAGACCCTGAAATTGGAAAGCATTTCAAATGAACTCTGAAAAGGTTGAAAGTTGGCATGGTATCATCATTTGACC
>NW_025228312.1:26097-27289 GCF_018294505.1 Triticum aestivum | reverse complement strand
TTTCTGACTTCATTTGTTATTTTTCATGCATTTACTGATTATTTTGAGCTATAAGACCCTGAGATTGGAAAGCGTTTCAAACGAACTCTGAAAAGGTTGAAAGTTGGAATGGTATCATAATTTGACCCACATAGCATGTGCAAGAATGTAGAGAGGGTTACGGCAAAAACTGGATGCACTTCGTGTACAAAACGGACAATCTCTTTCGAAGTATCAGGGTTTCATACGGAAACTCGTCTGTTACGAAGGGGTTTCATTTTTTTTGAACTTATTTGAACTCCATAGTTTTTCTGTGCTCAGAATGCACCAATCAAAGCCACATCAGCAATTTGCAACCCTTTCTGACTTCATTTGTTATTTTTCATGCATTTACTTATTATTTTGAGCTATAAGACCCTGAAATTGAAAAGCATTTCAAATGAACTCTGAAAAGGTTGAAAGTTGGCATGGTATCATCATTTGACCCACATAGCATGTGCAAGAAAGTAGAGAGGGTTACGGCAAAAACTGGATGCACTTCGTGTACAAAACGGACAATCTCTTTCGAAGTATCAGGGTTTCATACGGATCCTTGTCTGTTACAAAGGGATTTCAATTTTTTTGACCTTATTTGAACTCCATAGTTTTTCTGTGCTCAAAATGCACCATTCAAAGCCACATCATCAATTTTCAACCCTTTCTGACTTCATTTGTTATTTTTCATGCATTTACTGATTATTTTGAGCTATAAGACCCTGAAATTGGAAAGCATTTCAAATGAACTCTGAAAAGGTTGAAAGTTGGCATGGTCTCATCATTTGACCCACATAGCATGTGCAAGAATGTAGAGAGGGTTACGGCAAAAATTGGATGCACTTCGTGTACAAAATGGACAATCTCTTTCGAAGTATCAGGGTTTCATACGGAAACTCGTCTGTTACAAAGGGGTTTCATTTTTTTTTGAACTTACTTGAACTCCATAGTTTTTCTGTGCTCAAAATGCACCATTCAAAGCCACATCATCAATTTTCAACCCTTTCTGACTTCATTTGTTATTTTTCATGCATTTACTAATTATTTTGAGCAATAAGACCCTGAAATTGAAAAGCATTTCAAATGAAATCTGAAAAGGTTGAAAGTTAGCATGGTATCATCATTTGACCCACATAGCATTTGCAAGAAAGTAGAGAGGGTTACGGCAAAAACTGGATGC
>NW_025228312.1:25207-26087 GCF_018294505.1 Triticum aestivum | reverse complement strand
ATTTGACCCACATAGCATGTGCAAGAAAGTAGAGAGGGTTACGGCAAAAACTGGATGCACTTCGTGTACAAAACGGACAATCTCTTTCGAAGTATCAGGGTTTCATACGGATCCTTGTCTGTTACAAAGGGATTTCAATTTTTTTGAACTTATTTGAACTCCATAGTTTTTCTGTGCTCAAAATGCACCATTCAAAGCCACATCATCAATTTTCAACCCTTTCTGACTTCATTTGTTATTTTTCATGCATTTACTGATTATTTTGAGCTATAAGACCCTGAGATTGGAAAGCATTTCAAACGAACTCTGAAAAGGTTGAAAGTTGGAATGGTATCATAATTTGACCCACATAGCATGTGCAAGAATGTAGAGAGGGTTACGGGAAAAATTGGATGCACTTCGTGTACAAAACGGACAATCTCTTTCGAAGTATCAGGGTTTCATACGGAAACTCGTCTGTTACAAAGGGTTTCATTTTTTTGAACTTATTTGAACTCCATAGTTTTTCTGTGCTCAAAATGCACCATTCAAAGCCACATCATCAATTTTCAACCCTTTCTGACTTCATTTGTTGTTTTTCATGCATTTACTGATTATTTTGTGCAATCAGACCCTGAAATTGGAAAGCATTTCATATGAACTCTGAAAAGGTTGGAAGTTGGCATGGTATCATCATTTGACCCACATAGCATGTGCAAGAATGTAGAGAGGGTTACGGCAAAAACTGGATGCACTTCGTGTACAGAACGGACAATCTCTTTCGAAGTATCAGGGTTTCACACGGAAACTCGTCTGTTACAAAGGGGTTTCTGTTTTTTGAACTTATTTGAACTCCATAGTTTTTCTGTGCTCAAAATGCACCATTCAAAGCCACATCATC
>NW_025228312.1:24644-25197 GCF_018294505.1 Triticum aestivum | reverse complement strand
CGGACAATCTCTTTCGAAGTATCAGGGTTTCATACGGAAACTCGTTTGTTACAAAGGGATTTCATTTTTTTTGAACTTATTTGAACTCCATAGTTTTTCTGTGCTCAAAATGCACCATTCAAAGCCACATCATCATATTTCAACCCTTTCTGACTTCATTTGTTATTTTTCATACATTTACTAATTATTTTGAGCTATAAGACCCTGAAATTGAAAAGCATTTCAAATGAACTCTGAAAAGGTTGAAAGTTGGCATGGTATCATCATTTGACCCACATAGCATGTGCATGAAAGTAGAGAGGGTTACGGCAAAAACTGGATGCACTTAATGTACAAAACGGACAACCTCTATCGAAGTATCTGGTTTGATACAGAAACTTGTCTGTTACAAAGGGATTTCATTTTTTTGAACTTATTTGAACTCCATAGTTTTTCTATGCTCAAAATGCACCATGCAAAGCCACATCATCAATTTTCAACCTATTCTGACTTCATTTGTTCTTTTTCATGCATTTACTGGTTATTTTGAGCTATAAGACCCTCAAATTGAAAA
>NW_025228312.1:23883-24634 GCF_018294505.1 Triticum aestivum | reverse complement strand
GGTTTCATTTTTTGAACTTATTTGAACTCCATAGTTTTTCTATGCTCAAAATGCACCATTCAAAGCCACATCAGCAATTTGCAACCCTTTCTGACTTCATTTGTTATTTTTCATGCATTTACTGATTATTTTGAGCTATAAGACCCTGAAATTGAAAAGCATTTCAAATGAACTCTGAAAAGGATGAAAGTTGGCATGGTATCATCATTTGACCCACATAGCATGTGCAAGAAAGTAGAGAGGGTTACAGCAAAAACTGGATGCATTTCGTGTACAAAACGGACAATCTCTTTCGATGTATCAGGGTTTCGAACGGAAACTTGTCTGTTACAAAGGGATTTCATTTTTTTTGAACTTATTTGAACTGCATAGTTTTCCTATGCTCAAAATGCACCATTCAAAGCCACATCATTAATTTTCAACCCTTTTTGACTTCATTTTTTATTTTTCATGCATTTACTGGTTATTTTGAGCTATAAGACCATGAAATTGAAAAGCATTTCAAATGAACTCTGAAAAGGTTGAAAGTTGGCATGGTATCATCATTTGACCCACATACCATGTGAAAGAATGTAGAGAGGGTTACGGCAAAAAATGGATGCACTTCGTGTACAAAACGGACAATCTCTTTCGAAGTATCAGGGTTTCATACGGAAACTCGTCTGTTACAAAGGGGTTTTATTTTTTTGAACTTATTTGAACTCCATAGTTTTTCTATGCTCAAAATGCACCATTCAAAGCCACATCATCA
>NW_025228312.1:21606-22130 GCF_018294505.1 Triticum aestivum | reverse complement strand
GCTCAAAATGCACCATTCAAATCCACATCATCAATTTTCAACCCTTTCTGACTTCATTTGTTATTTTTCATGCATTTACTGATTATTTTGAGCTATAAGACCCTGAAATTGGAAAGCATTTCAAATGAACTCTGAAAAAGGTTGAAAGTTGGAATGGTATCATCATTTGACCCACATAGCATGTGCAAGAATGTAGATAGGGTTACGGCAAAAACTGGATGCACTTCGTGTACAAAATGGACAATCTCTTTCGAAGTATCAGGGTTTCATAGGGAAACTCGTCTGTTACAAAGGGGTTTCATTTTTTTGAACTTATTTGAACTCCATAGTTTTTCTGTGCTCAAAATGCACCATTCAAAGCCACATCATCAATTTTCAACCCTTTCTGACTTCATTTGTTATTTTTCATGTATTTACTGATTATTTTGAGCTATAAGACCCTGAAATTGAAAAACATTTCAAATGAACTCTGAAAAGGTTGAAAGTTGGCATGGTATCATCATTTGACCCACATAGCATGTGCA
>NW_025228312.1:20657-21424 GCF_018294505.1 Triticum aestivum | reverse complement strand
TTTCAACCCTTTCTGACTTCATTTGTTATTTTTCATGCATTTACTGGTTATTTTGAGCTATAAGACCCTGAAATTGAAAAGCATTTCAAATGAACTCTGAAAAGGTTGAAAGTTGGCATGGTATCATCATTTGACCCACATAGCATGTGAAAGAATGTAGAGGGGGTTACGGCAAAAACTCGATGCACTTCGTGTACAAAACGGACAATCTCTTTCGAAGTATCAGGGTTTCATACGGAAACTCGTCTGTTACAAAGGGGTTTCATTTTTTTGAACTTATTTGAACTCCATAGTTTTTCTATGCTCAAAATGCACAATTCAAATCCACATCATCAATTTTCAACCCTTTCTGACTTCATTTGTTATTTTTCATGCATTTACTGATTATTTTGAGCTATAAGACCCTGAAATTGGAAAGCATTTCAAATGAACTCTGAAAAGGTTGATTGTTGGAATGGTATCATCATTTGACCCACATAGCATGTGCAAGAATGTAGAGAGGGTTACGGCAAAAACTGGATGCACTTCGTGTACAAAAGGGACAATCTCTTTCGAAGTATCAGGGTTTCATAGGGAAACTCGTCTGTTACAAAGGGGTATCATTTTTTTGAACTTATTTGAACTCCATAGTTTTTCTGTGCTCAAAATGCACCATTCAAAGCAACATCATCAATTTTCAACCCTTTCTGACTTCATTTGTTATTTTTCATGCATTTACTGATTATTTTGAGCTATAAGACCCTGAAATTGAAAAGCATTTCAAATGA
>NW_025228312.1:19075-19599 GCF_018294505.1 Triticum aestivum | reverse complement strand
GCTCAAAATGCACCATTCAAATCCACATCATCAATTTTCAACCCTTTCTGACTTCATTTGTTATTTTTCATGCATTTACTGATTATTTTGAGCTATAAGACCCTGAAATTGGAAAGCATTTCAAATGAACTCTGAAAAAGGTTGAAAGTTGGAATGGTATCATCATTTGACCCACATAGCATGTGCAAGAATGTAGATAGGGTTACGGCAAAAACTGGATGCACTTCGTGTACAAAATGGACAATCTCTTTCGAAGTATCAGGGTTTCATAGGGAAACTCGTCTGTTACAAAGGGGTTTCATTTTTTTGAACTTATTTGAACTCCATAGTTTTTCTGTGCTCAAAATGCACCATTCAAAGCCACATCATCAATTTTCAACCCTTTCTGACTTCATTTGTTATTTTTCATGTATTTACTGATTATTTTGAGCTATAAGACCCTGAAATTGAAAAACATTTCAAATGAACTCTGAAAAGGTTGAAAGTTGGCATGGTATCATCATTTGACCCACATAGCATGTGCA
>NW_025228312.1:11687-12564 GCF_018294505.1 Triticum aestivum | reverse complement strand
TTGTTATTTTTCATGCATTTACTGATTATTTTGAGCTATAAGACCCTGAAATTGGAAAGCATTTGAAATGAACTCTGAAAAAGGTAGAAAGTTGGCATGGTATCATCATTTGACCCACATAGCATGTGCAAGAATGTAGAGAGGGTTACGGCAAAAACTGGATGCACTTCGTGTACAAAACGGACAATCTCTTTCGAAGTATCAGGGTTTCATACGGAAACTCGTCTGTTACAAAGCGGTTTCATTTTTTTGAACTTATTTGAACTCCATAGTTTTTCTGTGCTCAAAATGCACCATTCAAAGCCACATCATCAATTTTCAACCCTTTCTGACTTCATTTGTTATTTTTCATGCATTTACTAATTATTTTGAGCTATAAGACCCTGAAATTGAAAAGCATTTCAAATGAACTCTGAAAAGGTTGAAAGTTGGCATGGTATCATCATTTGACCCACATAGCATGTTCAAGAAAGTAGAGAGGCTTACAGCAAAAACTGGATGCATGTGTACAAAACGGACAATCTCTTTCGATGTATCAGGGTTTCATACGGAAACTTGTCTGTTACAAAGGGATTTCATTTTTTTGAACTTATTTGAACTGCATAGTTTTTCTATGCTCAAAATGCACCATTCAAAGCCACATCATTAATTTTCAACCCTTTTTTACTTCATTTTTTATTTTTCATGCATTTACTGGTTATTTTGAGCTATAAGACCATGAAATTGAAAAGCATTTCAAATGAACTCTAAAAAGGTTGAAAGTTGGCATGGTATCATCATTTGACCCACATACCATGTGAAAGAATGTAGAGAGGGTTACGGCAAAAACTGGATGCACTTCGTGTACAAAACGGACAATCTCTTTCGAAGTATCAGG
>NW_025228312.1:9304-11463 GCF_018294505.1 Triticum aestivum | reverse complement strand
TGGAATGGTATCATCATTTGACCCACATAGCATGTGCAAGAATGTAGAGAGGGTTACGGCAAAAACTGGATGCACTTTGTGTACAAAATGGACAATCTCGTTCGAAGTATCAGGGTTTCATAGGGAAACTCGTCTGTTACAAAGGGGTTTCATTTTTTTGAACTTATTTGAACTCCATAGTTTTTCTGTGCTCAAAATGCACCATTGAAAGCCACATCATCAATTTTCAACCCTTTCTGACTTCATTTGTTATTTTTCATGCATTTACTGATTATTTTGAGCTATAAGACCCTGAAATTGAAAAGCATTTCAAATGAACTCTGAAAAGGTTCAAAGTTGGCATGGTATCATCATTTGACCCACATAGCATGTTCAAGAAAGTAGAGAGGGTTACAGCAAAAACTGGATGCATTTCGTGTACAAAACGGACAATCTTTTTCGATGTATCAGGGTTTCATACGGAAACTTGTCTGTTACAAAGGGATTTCATTTTTTTGAACTTATTTGAACTGCATAGTTTTTCTATGCTCAAAATGCACCATTCAAAGCCACATCATTAATTGTCAACCCTTTTTTACTTCATTTTTTATTTTTCATGCATTTACTGGTTATTTTGAGCTATAAGACCATGAAATTGAAAAGCATTTCAAATGAACTCTAAAAAAGTTGAAAGTTGGCATGGTATCATCATTTGACCCACATACCATGTGAAAGAATGTAGAGAGGGTTACGGCAAAAACTGGATGCACTTCGTGTACAAAACGGACAATCTCTTTCGAAGTATCAGGGTTTCATACGGAAACTCGTCTGTTACAAAGGGGTTCCATTTTTTTGAACTTATTTGAACTCCATAGTTTTTCTATGCTCAAAATGCACCATTCAAAGCCACATCATCAATTTTCAACCCTTTCTGACTTCATTTGTTATTTTTCATGCATTTACTGATTATTTTGAGCTATAAGACCCTGAAATTGGAAAGCACTTCAAATGAACTCTGAAAAGGTTGAAAGTTGGAATGGTATCATCATTTGACCCACATAGCATGTGCAAGAATGTAGAGAGGGTTACGGCAAAAACTGGATGCACTTCGTGAACAAAATGGACAACCTCGTTCGAAGTATCAGTGTTTCATAGGGAAACTCGTTTGTTACAAAGGGGTTTCATTTTTTTGAACTTATTTGAACTCCATAGTTTTTCTGTGCTCAAAATGCACCATTGAAAGCCACATCATCAATTTTCAACCCTTTCTGACTTCATTTGTTATTTTTCATGCATTTACTGATTATTTTGAGCTAGAAGACCCTGAAATTGAAAAGCATTTCAAATTAACTCTGAAAAGGTTGAAAGTTGGCATGGTATCATCATTTGACCCACATAGCATGTGCAAGAAAGTGGAGAGGGTGACGGCAAAAACTTGATGCACTTCATGTACAAAACGGACAATCTCTTTCAAAGTATCAGGGTTTCATACGGATCCTTGTCTGTTACAAAGGGATTTCAATTTTTTTGAACTTCTTTGAACTCCATAGTTTTTCTGTGCTCAAAATGCACCATTCAAAGCCACATCATCAATTTTCAACCCTTTCTGACTTCATTTGTTATTTTTCATGCATTTACTGGTTATTTTGAGCTATAAGACCCTGAAATTGAAAAGCATTTCAAATGAACTCTGAAAAGGGTGAAAGTTGGCATGGTATCATCATTTGACCCACATAGCATGTGAAAGAATGTACAGGGGGTTACGGCAAAAACTGGATGCACTTCGTGTAAAAACGGACAATCTCTTTCGAAGTATCAAGGTTTCATACGGAAACTCGTCTGTTACAAAGGGGTTTAATTTTTTTGACCTTATTTGAACTCCATAGTTTTTCTATGTTCAAAATGCACCATTCAAATCCACATCCTCAATTTTCAACCCTTTCTGACTTCATTTGTTATTTTTCATGCATTTACTGATTATTTTGAGCAATAAGACCCTGAAATTGGAAAGCATTTGAAATGAACTCTGAAAAGGTTGAAAGTTGGCATGGTATCATCATTTGACCCACATAGCATGTGCAAGAATGTAGAGAGGGTTACGGCAAAAACTGGATGCACTTCGTGTACAAAACGGACAATCTCTTTCGAAGTATCAGGGTTTCATACGGAAACTCGTCTGT
>NW_025228312.1:7554-8988 GCF_018294505.1 Triticum aestivum | reverse complement strand
CAACCCTTTCTGACTTCATTTGTTATTTTTCATGCATTTACTAATTATTTTGAGTTATAACACCCTGAAATTGAAATGCATTTCAAATGAACTCTGAAAAGGTTGAAAGTTGGCATGGTATCATCATTTGACCCACATAGCATGTCCAAGAAAGTAGAGAGGGTTACAGAAAAAACTGGATGCACTTCGTGTACAAAACGGACAATCTCTTTCGAAGTATCAGGGTTTCATACGGAAACTTGTCTGTTACAAAGGGATTTCATTTTTTTGAACTTATTTGAACTCCATAGTTTTTCTGTGCTCAAAATGCACCATTCAATGCCACATCATCAATTTTCAACCCTTTCTGACTTCATTTGTTATTTTTCATGCATTTACTGGTTATTTTGAGCTATAAGACCCTGAAATTGAAAAGCATTTCAAATGAACTCTGAAAAGGTTGAAAGTTGGCATGGTATCATCATTTGACCCACAAAGCATGTGCAAGAATGTAGAGAGGGTTACGGCAAAAACTGGATGCACTTCGTGTACAAAACGGACAATCTCTTTCGAAGTATCAGGGTTTCATACGAAAACTCGTCTGTTACAAAGGGGTTTCATTTTTTTGAACTTATTTGAACTCCATAGTTTTTCTGTGCTCAAAATGCACCATTCAAAGCCACATCATTAATTTTCAACCCTTTCTGACTTTATTTGTTATTTTTCATGCATTTACTGATTATTTTGAGCTATAAGACCCTGAAATTGGAAAGCATTCCAAATGAAGTATGAAAAGGTTGAAAGTTGGAATGGTATCATCATTTGACCCACATAGCATGTGCAAGAATGTAGAGAGGGTTACGGCAAAAACTGGATGCACTTCGTGTACAAAACGGACAATCTCTTTCGAAGTATCAGGATTTCATACGTAAACTCGTCTGTTACAAAGGGGTTTCATTTTTTTTGAACTTATTTGAACTCCATAGTTTTTCTATGCTCAAAATGCTCCATTCAAAGCCACATCATCAATTTTCAACCGTTTTTGACTTCATTTTTTATTTTTCATGCATTTACTCATTATTTTGAGCTATAAGACCCTGAAATTGAAAAGCATTTCAAATGAACTCTGAAAACGTTGAAAGTTGGCATGGTATCATCATTTGACCCACATAGCATCTGCAAGAAAGTAGAGAGGGTTACGGCAAAAACTGGATGCACTTCGTGTACAAAACGGACAATCTCTTTCGAAGTATCAGGGTTTCACACGGATCCTTGTCTGTTACAAAGGGATTTCAATTTTTTTGAACTTATTTGAACTCCATAGTTTTTCTGTGCCCAAAATGCACCATTCAAAGCCACATCATTAATTTTCAACCCTTTCTGACTTCATTTGTTATTTTTCATGCATTTACTGGTTATTTTGAGCTATAAGACCCTGACATTGAAAAGCATTTC
>NW_025228312.1:6544-7502 GCF_018294505.1 Triticum aestivum | reverse complement strand
CATGTGCAAGAAAGTAGAGAGGGTTACGGCAAAAACTGGATGCACTTCGTGTACAAAACGGACAATCTCTTTCGAAGTATCAGGGTTTCATACGGATCCTTGTCTGTTACAAAGGGATTTCAATTTTTTTGAACTTATTTGAACTCCATAGTTTTTCTGTGCCCAAAATGCACCATTCAAAGCCACATCATTAATTTTCAACCCTTTCTGACTTCATTTGTTATTTTTCATGCATTTACTGGTTATTTTGAGCTATAAGACCCTGACATTGAAAAGCATTTCAAATGAACTCTGAAAAGGTTGAAAGTTGGCATGGTATCATCATTTGACCCACATAGCATGTGCAAGAATGTAGAGAGCGTTACGGCAAAAACTGGATGCACTTCGTGTACAAAATGGACAATCTCTTTCGAAGTATCAGGGTTTCATACGGAAACTCGTCTGTTACAAAGGGGTTTCATTTTTTTTAAACTTATTTGAACTCCATAGTTTTTCTATGCTCAAAATGCTCCATTCAAAGCCACATCATCAATTTTCAACCGTTTCTGACTTCATTTTTTATTTTTCATGCATTTACTCATTATTTTGAGCTATAAGACCCTGAAATTGAAAAGCATTTCAAATGAACTCTGAAAACGTTGAAAGTTGGCATGGTATCATCATTTGACCCACATAGCATGTGCAAGAAAGTAGAGAGGGTTACGGCAAAAACTGGATGCACTTCGTGTACAAAACGGACAATCTCTTTCGAAGTATCAGGGTTTCATACGGATCCTTGTCTGTTACAAAGGGATTTCAATTTTTTTGAACTTATTTGAAGTCCATAGTTTTTCTGTGCCCAAAATGCACCATTCAAAGCCACATCATCAATTTTCAACCCTTTCTGACTTCATTTGTTATTTTTCATGCATTTACTGGTTATTTTGAGCTATAAGACCCTGACATTGAAAAGCATTTC
>NW_025228312.1:3988-6534 GCF_018294505.1 Triticum aestivum | reverse complement strand
TTTCTGTGCTCAAAATGCACCATTCAAAGCCACATCATCAATTTTCAACCCTTTCTAACTTCATTTGTTATTTTTCATGCATTTACTGATTATTTTGAGCTATAAGACCCTGAAATTGGAAAGCATTTCAATTGAACTCTGAAAAGGTTGAAAGTTGGAATGGTATCATAATTTGACCCACATAGCATGTGCAAGAATGTAGAGAGGGTTACGGCAAAAACTGGATGCACTTCGTGTACAAAACGGACAATCTCTTTCGAAGTATCAGGATTTCATACGTAAACTCGTCTGTTACAAAGGGGTTTCATTTTTTTTGAACTTATTTGAACTCCATAGTTTTTCTATGCTCAAAATGCTCCATTCAAAGCCACATCATCAATTTTCAACCGTTTTTGACTTCATTTTTTATTTTTCATGCATTTACTCATTATTTTGAGCTATAAGACCCTGAAATTGAAAAGCATTTCAAATGAACTCTGAAAACGTTGAAAGTTGGCATGGTATCATCATTTGACCCACATAGCATGTGCAAGAAAGTAGAGAGGGTTACGGCAAAAACTGGATGCACTTCGTGTACAAAACGGACAATCTCTTTCGAAGTATCAGGGTTTCATACGGATCCTTGTCTGTTACAAAGGGATTTCAATTTTTTTGAACTTATTTGAAGTCCATAGTTTTTCTGTGCCCAAAATGCACCATTCAAAGCCACATCATCAATTTTCAACCCTTTCTGACTTCATTTGTTATTTTTCATGCATTTACTGGTTATTTTGAGCTATAAGACCCTGACATTGAAAAGCATTTCGAATGAACTCTGAAAAGGTTGAAAGTTGGCATGGTATCATCATTTGACCCACATAGCATGTGAAAGAATGTAGAGAGGGTTACGGCAAAAACTGGATGCACTTCGTGTACAAAACGGACAATCTCTTTCGAAGTATCAGGGTTTCATACGAAAACTCGTCTGTTACAAAGGGGTTTCATTTTTTTGAACTTATTTGAACTCCATAGTTTTTCTGTGCTCAAAATGCACCATTCAAAGCCACATCATCAATTTTCAATCCTTTCTGACATCATTTGTTATTTTTCAAGCATTTACTGATTATTTTGAGCTATAAGACCCTGAAATTGGAAAGCATTTCAATTGAACTCTGAAAAGGTTGAAAGTTGGAATGGTATCATAATTTTACCCACATAGCATGTGGAAGAATGTAGAGAGGGTTACGGTAAAAACTGGATGCACTTCGTGTACAAAATGGACAATCTCTTTCGAAGTATCAGGGTTTCTTACGGAAACACATCTGTTACAAAGGGGTTTCTTTTTTTTTATTTGAACTCCATAGTTTTTCTGTGCTCAAAATGCACCATTCAAAGCCACATCATCAATTTTCAACCCTTTCTTACTTCATTTGTTATTTTTCATGCATTTACTGATTATTTTGCGCTATAAGACCCTGAAATTGAAAAGCATTTCAAACGAACTCTGAAAAGGTTGAAAGTTGGCATGCTATCATCATTTGACCCACATAGCATGTCCAAGAAAGTAGAGAGGGTTACGGCAAAAACTGGATGCACTTCGTGTACAAAACGGACAATCTCTTTCGAAGTATCAGGGTTTCATACGGATCCTTGTCTGTTACAAAGGGATTTCAATTTTTTTGAACTTATTTGAACTCCATAGTTTTTCTGTGCCCAAAATGCACCATTCAAAGCCACATCATCAATTTTCAACCCTTTCTGACTTCATTTGTTATTTTTCATGCATTTATTGGTTATTTTGAGCTATAAGACCCTGACATTGAAAAGCATTTCAAATGAACTCTGAAAAGGTTGAAAGTTGGCATGGTATCATCATTTGACCCACATAGCATGTGCAAGAAAGTAGAGAGGGTTACGGCAAAAACTGGATGCACTTCGTGTACAAAACGGACAATCTCTTTCGAAGTATCAGGGTTTCATACGGAAACTCGTCTGTTACAAAGGGGTTTCATTTTTTTGAACTTATTTGAACTCCATAGTTTTTCTGTGCTCAAAATGCACCATTCAAAGCCACATCATCAATTTTCAACCCTTTCTAACTTCATTTGTTATTTTTCATGCATTTACTGATTATTTTGAGCTATAAGACCCTGAAATTGGAAAGCATTTCAATTGAACTCTGAAAAGGTTGAAAGTTGGAATGGTATCATAATTTGACCCACATAGCATGTGCAAGAATGTAGAGAGGGTTACGGCAAAAACTGGATGCACTTCGTGTACAAAACGGACAATCTCTTTCGAAGTATCAGGATTTCATACGTAAACTCGTCTGTTACAAAGGGGTTTCATTTTTTTTGAACTTATTTGAACTCCATAGTTTTTCTATGCTCAAAATGCTCCATTCAAAGCCACATCATCAATTTTCAACCGTTTTTGACTTCATTTTTTATTTTTCATGCATTTACTCATTATTTTGAGCTATAAGACCCTGAAATTGAAAAGCATTTCAAATGAACTCTGAAAACGTTGAAAGTTGGCATGGTATCATCATTTGACCCACATAGCAT
>NW_025228312.1:1747-2360 GCF_018294505.1 Triticum aestivum | reverse complement strand
TGAACTTATTTGAACTCCATAGTTTTTCTGTGCTCAAAATGCACCATTCAAAGCCACATCATCAATTTTCAACCCTTTCTTACTTCATTTGTTATTTTTCATGCATTTACTGATTATTTTGAGCTATAAGACTCTGAAATTGAAAAGCATTTCAAATGAACTCTGAAAAGGTTGAAAGTTGGCATGGTATCATCATTTGACCCACATAGCATGTGCAAGAAATTAGAGAGGGTTACGGCAAAAACTGGATGCACTTCGTGTACAAAACGGACAATCTCTTTCGAAGTATCAGGGTTTCATACGGATCCTTGTTTGTTACAAAGCGATTTCAATTTTTTTGAACTTATTTGAACTCCATAGTTTTTCTGTGCCCAAAATGCACCATTCAAAGCCACATCATCAATTTTCAACCCTTTCTGACTTCATTTGTTATTTTTCATGCATTTACTGGTTATTTTGAGCTATAAGACCCTGACATTGAAAAGCATTTCAAATGAACTCTGAAAAGGTTGAAAGTTGGCATGGTATCATCATTTGACCCACATAGCATGTGAAAGAATGTGGAGAGGGTTACGGCAAAAACTGGATGCACTTCGTGTACAAAACGGACAAT
>NW_025228312.1:1216-1468 GCF_018294505.1 Triticum aestivum | reverse complement strand
GGACAATCTCTTTCGAAGTATCAGGGTTTCATACGGAAACTCGTCTGTTACAAAGGGGTTTCATTTTTTTTGAACTTATTTGAACTCCATAGTTTTTCTATGCTCAAAATGCACCATTCAAAGCCACATCATCAATTTTCAACCCTTTCTGACTTCATTTGTTATTTTTCATGCATTTACTGGTTATTTTGAGCTATAAGACCCTGAAATTCAAAAGCATTTCAAATGAACTCTGAAAAGGTTGAAAGTTGG
>NW_025228312.1:0-732 GCF_018294505.1 Triticum aestivum | reverse complement strand
TGTACAAAACGGACAATCTCTTTCGAAGTATCAGGGTTTCCTACGGAAACTCGTCTGTTACAAAGGGGTTTCATTTTTTTGAACTTATTTGCACTCCATAGTTTTTCTGTGCTCAAAATGCACCATTCAAAGCCACATCATCAATTTTCAACCCTTCCTGACTTCATTTGTTATTTTTCATGCATTTACTGTTTATTTTGAGCTATAAGACCCTGAAATTGAAAAGCATTTCAAATGAACTCTGAAAAGGTTGAAAGTTGGCATGGTATCATCATTTCACCCACATAGCATGTGAAAGAATGTAGAGAGGGTTACGGCAAAAACTGGATGCACTTCGTGTACAAAACGGACAATCTCTTTCGAAGTATCAAGGTTTCATACGGAAACTCGTCTGTTACAAAGGGGTTTCATTTTTTTGACCTTATTTGAACTCCATAGTTTTTCTATGTTCAAAATGCACCATTCAAATCCACATCCTCAATTTTCAACCCTTTCTGACTTCATTTGTTATTTTTCATGCATTTACTGATTATTTTGAGCAATAAGACCCTGAAATTGGAAAGCATTTGAAATGAACTCTGAAAAGGTTGAAAGTTGGCATGGTATCATCATTTGACCCACATAGCATGTGCAAGAATGTAGAGAGGGTTACGGCAAAAACTGGATGCACTTCGTGTACAAAACGGACAATCTCTTTCGAAGTATCAGGGTTTCATACGGAAACTCGTCTGT
>NW_025228311.1:72539-77106 GCF_018294505.1 Triticum aestivum | reverse complement strand
AGAAACACACAAGAATATGATCCTACAGACTACTAAGAAGTGGTGGTGGTGTATCACAAATCCGTCAAGCAAATCTCAAATTCTTACCAGTTCTTACCCAGCAGCAGGCGGTGATCGGCAACCGTTGTAGTCAAAAACTCTCAAAGCTTGGATAGAGCGATTACCAGGGAGAGTCAAACACACGACGTAGATGTATGTGGAGCTGGGAAGGCTTATAGTATGGTAGCAAAAAGGGTCAATAATCAATTCAGAGATGCAATGTTGAATAAACGCTCAACGACGGTACTGTGCTGGTCCTAGGCTAGACCGGACTAGAGACGCGAGCCTAGAAAACTAATGAGGTCACGTCGTAGCACAACTAGCATCAATGAAGGATACTAAGTAGCTCTGGACAGCAAGATATAAGTGAAGATCACAACGGCAGTAAAGATAATGAGGTGAAACAACAGCCAAGCAGGATATATCAACAACTTTGTCTCCAACTTTCCTCTGAAAAAGTTTGTTCCGATTTTTTTGTTTTTTTGTTCTTCTCTTTTTTTTCCTCACACTTTTTTTTTTCTTTCTCTCCTTTTTTTCTCTCTGACTTTTTTTTCTCCTTTTTTTCTCGTTTTTTTCTCTCTTTTTTTCTCCCTCTTTCCAAAACAAACTAGATAAGATGCAGATTGGATCAAGTGAAGATGTGAACGATCTCAACTATTATTATGACAATGAATGGTGGGTAGCACGTGGTGGAAATTGATGGATGGGTGGTGGATAGCGGAAGAGATAATGATGCAGCGGTGGTGTGACTAATGTGAACAGAACTCGAAACTCTAAACAAACTAGACACTAAGACCAGCAACTCGACACGACGATGCAACCGATAATTCAACTATGCAAGCAATGAAAAGAAAATTGCAAAGGCTCAGACTGGCTTGGACCAAGGATGAATAGATCTAACTCTTTTTTGTGGCTTTTTCTTGGACAATAGGTAAGAAAATAAATCTAATCTAGGAAAACTGGAAATTCTCACCGAGCAACCTGAAAACTGATACCACTTGATAGAGGCAAAGGTGTCCCGTCTTTCGATGAGATGATGGATATCGCTTTGGTGGAAGTCGACTTTGACGATCCGACTACGAACGTGCGAGGACGTCGCGCCTTAGCAATCGCTAAACCAACTCCGAGAGGTTATTGACCACGCCGGAGCACGATCAACCTGACCACGAGGGTTTGTTTCCTGCGAGCAAACGAAGAACAAGCAAGAAACTAAGAATGCAATCTGGATATTGCGAATATAAGATGAAAGCTTTATTGATCAAGGTGGGGTTCTGTGACGCCTTTGTCTGGTCGTTGAACACAAACGAAGTACGCGAAGTTGCAGCTATGGCGAACTTTTAATCTAAACAAAACCCAAAGTCTAAACGATGCCCTAAGGGCTGTATATATGGAGGAAGAGGGGGGAATTTCGTGGCCCTTGGTGGAGGGGTCCGAAATCAACCCTATCTCTTGTTTCCCCACACATACGGACTCTAAAAATAGCCTATACTTATGTATTTCGAAATTACATGGGCCTGGCCCAATAATAAGGTGACGCAGCACCTAAAATAGCCTCGGGACGAAATTTATGAAGTGGCATCTTGTATATTTCGTCCAAGGCTTCATGCACCCATTATGGTGGCTTCAAAGTCCTGAAATCATCACTTGTAACTCCGTTCTTGTTCCCCTTGCGCATGCCATCATCTCCATGCTTGTTCTTGCTCCAATGTTCATCCTTCTCCAAGCTAGGCCCTTCATTTGTAAGCAAAACAAATGTATCCAATTTAGGCAGCATCATATTCTCATGAACATTAGAATCATTACCAAGAAACGAAAGTACATGGTAATTTAGTTGGCGTGCGCGAGCTCTAGTAATTGGTCCAGTATGTATAGCAGCAGGGCCTGTGGGTGTAACAATTGTATTGATGTCCTCATCATCCTCCCCTTCTTGAAATGAAGTCGTCCTCGACGGAAGTTCATCTTCCTCACCCAAATAAGGCTTCAAATCTGCAATGTTAAAAGTGGGACTAACCCCAAAATCTGCAGGCAGCTCAAGTTTATATGCATTATCATTTATTTTCTCTAACACCTTAAAGGGACCGTCAGCCCGTGGCATGAGCTTTGATTTGCGCAAATCAGGAAATCTATCCTTACGCAAATGTAACCAAACAAGATCTCCAGGTGCAAACACAACATGTTTTCTACCCTTATCTCCAGCAAGTTTATATTTGGCATTCATATGCTCAATGTTTTCCTTAGTTAACTCATGCATTTTTAAAATCAATTCAGCACGTTGTTTAGCATCAAAATTAACCTTCTCCGAAGATGGAAGAGGCAACAAATCAATAGGTGCACGAGGTAGGAAACCATACACAACTTCAAAAGGGCACATCTTAGTAGTAGAATGCAATGAACGATTATAAGCAAATTCAATATGAGGCAAGCATTCCTCCCACATTTTCTTATTACTCTTCAAAACAGCCCTAAGCATAGTAGACAATGTTCTATTGACTACTTCAGTTTGGCCATCAGTTTGGGGTGACAAGTAGTACTAAAAAGCAGTTTAGTCCCCAACTTAGCCCATAAACATCTCCAAAAGTGGCTAAGAAATTTAGTATCACGATCTGAAACAATAGTATTTGGCACACCATGCAAGCGAATAATTTCACGAAAGAACAAATCAGCAACATTAACAGCATCATCGCTTTTATGACATGGTATAAAGTGTGCCATTTTCGAGAATCTATCCACTACAACAAATATGCTATCCCTCCCCTTCTTTGTTCGAGGTAAACCTAAAACAAAGTCCATAGATATATCCTCCCAAGGAACACTAGGTACAGGCAAAGGCATATATAAACCATGAGGATTGAGTCGTGACTTAGCTTTTTGACATGTAGTGCAGCGAGCAATAAAACGCTCAACATCCCGTCTCATCTTTGGCCAAAAGAAATGTGTAGCAAGCACGTCCTCCGTCTTCTTCACGCCAAAGTGTCCCATTAATCCTCCTCCATGCGCCTCCTGCAACAACAAAAGACGAACGGAGCTAGCTGGAATGCATAGCTTGTTAGCACGAAACACAAATCCATCGTTAACGACAAACTTGTTCCACATTCTTCCTTCTTTACAATTCTGCATTACATCTTTAAAATCAGCATCATGCACATATTGATCTTTGATGGTCTCCAAACCAAATATTTTGAAGTCAAGTTGTGAAAGCATAGTATAGCGACGAGACAATGCATTAGCAATAACATTTTCTTTTCCCTTCTTGTGTTTAATGACATAAGGGAAAGTCTCAATGAATTTAACCCATTTAGCATGTCTACGATTCAGTTTAGCTTGACTTTTAATATGTTTCAAAGATTCATGATCAGAATGTATAACAAATTCTTTGGGCCATAAATAATGTTGCCATGTTTCTAAAGTCCGAACAAGAGCATATAATTCTTTATCATAAGTAGAATAATTCAGACTAGGCCCACTCAATTTTTCAGAAAAGTATGCAACAGGTTTGCCATCTTGTAATAACACACCTCCTAATCCAATTCCACTAGCATCACATTCAAGCTCAAAAATTTTATTAAAATCAGGAAGTTGGAGTAAAGGAGCATGTGTCAACTTATCTTTCAATACCGTGAATGCTTCTTCCTGTGCGGTATCCCAAACAAAAGGCACATCCTTCTTTGTAAGCTCGTTGAGAGGTGCAGCAATGGTGCTGAAATCTCTCACAAAACGCCTATAGAATCCAGCGAGGCCAAGAAAACTCCTCACTTGTGTGACCGTTTTGGGCTGCGGACAACTCTCAATAGCTTCAATCTTGGCTTTATCAACTTCAATTCCCTGTGGAGTAACAACATAGCCAAGAAAAGATACTCGGTCGGTGCAAAAGGTGCACTTCCCAAGGTTACCAAACAAACGTGCATCACGTAGAGCAATAAAAACAGCACGTAAATGTTCGAAATGTTCTTCCAAAGATCTTCTATAAATCAATATGTCATCAAAGTAAACTACCACAAATCGTCCAATGAAAGCACGTAAAACTTCGTTCATTAATCTCATGAAAGTACTAGGTGCGTTAGTTAACCCAAAAGGCATGACTAACCACTCATATAATCCAAACTTAGTTTTAAATGCTGTTTTCCATTCATCTCCCAATTTCATACGAATTTGATGGTAGCCACTATGCAAATCAACTTTGGAGAATATTGTAGAGCCACTCAATTCATCAAGCATATCATCTAGCCTAGGAATAGGATGACGATAACGAATAGTAATATTATTAATGCCTCTACAATCAACACACATACGTGATGTACCATCCTTTTTCGGCACTAGAATAATAGGAACAGCACAAGGACTAAGGGATTCGCGTATATAACCTTTGTCGAGAAGCTCTTGTACTTGACGCATAATCTCCTTCGTCTCCTCTGGATTGGTACGGTATGGTGCACGGTTTGGCAGTGAAGCACCGGGAATTAAGTCAATCTGATGCTCAATCCCTCGAATAGGCGGTAATCCCGGTGGCACGTCTTGTGGAAAAACGTCA
>NW_025228311.1:4780-69876 GCF_018294505.1 Triticum aestivum | reverse complement strand
TCTCACCGAGCAACCTGAAAACTGATACCACTTGATAGAGGCAAAGGTGTCCCGTCTTTCGATGAGATGATGGATATCGCTTTGGTGGAAGTCGACTTTGACGATCCGACTACGAACGTGCGAGGACGTCGCGCCTTAGCAATCGCTAAACCAACTCCGAGAGGTTATTGACCACGCCGGAGCACGATCAACCTGACCACGAGGGTTTGTTTCCTGCGAGCAAACGAAGAACAAGCAAGAAACTAAGAATGCAATCTGGATATTGCGAATATAAGATGAAAGCTTTATTGATCAAGGTGGGGTTCTGTGACGCCTTTGTCTGGTCGTTGAACACAAACGAAGTACGCGAAGTTGCAGCTATGGCGAACTTTTAATCTAAACAAAACCCAAAGTCTAAACGATGCCCTAAGGGCTGTATATATGGAGGAAGAGGGGGGAATTTCGTGGCCCTTGGTGGAGGGGTCCGAAATCAACCCTATCTCTTGTTTCCCCACACATACGGACTCTAAAAATAGCCTATACTTATGTATTTCGAAATTACATGGGCCTGGCCCAATAATAAGGTGACGCAGCACCTAAAATAGCCTCGGGACGAAATTTATGAAGTGGCATCTTGTATATTTCGTCCAAGGCTGCATGCACCCATTATGGTGGCTTCAAAGTCCTGAAATCATCACTTGTAACTCCGTTCTTGTTCCCCTTGCGCATGCCATCATCTCCATGCTTGTTCTTGCTCCAATGTTCATCCTTCTCCAAGCTAGGCCCTTCATTTGTAAGCAAAACAAATGTATCCAATTTAGGCAGCATCATATTCTCATGAACATTAGAATCATTACCAAGAAACGAAAGTACCTGGTAATTTAGTTGGCGTGCACGAGCTCTAGTAATTGGTCCAGTATGTATAGCAGCAGGGGCTGTGGGTGTAACAATTGTATTGATGTCCTCATCACTGCGTCACCTTATTATTGGGCCAGGCCCATGTAATTTCGAAATACATAAGTATAGGCTATTTTTAGAGTCCGTATGTGTGGGGAAACAAGAGATAGGGTTGATTTCGGACCCCTCCACCAAGGGCCACGAAATTCCCCCCTCTTCCTCCATATATACAGCCCTTAGGGCATCGTTTAGACTTTGGGTTTTGTTTAGATTAAAAGTTCGCCATAGCTGCAACTTCGCGTACTTCGTTTGTGTTCAACGACCAGACAAAGGCGTCACAGAACCCCACCTTGATCAATAAAGCTTTCATCTTATATTCGCAATATCCAGATTGCAATCTCAGTTTCTTGCTTGTTCTTCGTTTGCTCGCAGGAAACAGACCCTCGTGGTCAGGTTGATCGTGCTCCGGCGTGGTCAATAACCTCTCGGAGTTGGTTTAGCGATTGCTAAGGCGCGACGTCCTCGCACGTTCGTAGTCGAATCGTCAAAGTCGACTTCCACCAAAGCGAAATCCATCATCTCATCGAAAGACGGGACACCTCCGCCTCTATCAATTGCTGACCCTTTTTGCTACCATACTATAAGCCTTCCCAGCTCCACATACATCTACGTCGTGTGTTTGACTCTCCCTGGTAATCGCTCTATCCAAGCTTTGAGAGTTTTTGACTACAACGGTTGCCGATCACCGCCTGCTGCTGGGTAAGAACTGGTAAGAATTTGAGATTTGCTTGACGGATTTGTGATACACCACCACCACTTCTTAGTAGTCTGTAGGATCATATTCTTGTGTGTTTCTATTGCTGCTAACCATGCCAGGATCACAAGCCGACGAGATTGACTGGGAGAACTTATCGAACAAGGAGCTTCATGATAAGTTTCAGCAAATGATGACTGAACAGGTACAAGATGTGCTGAACAATTTTGAAGAGGCCATGGAGAAGATCACTGGCCTTGAGAAGACGTTCGAAACAAAGCTCGATAACAGATTTAATGAACTGCTTGCGCGTCTTCCACCACCGGCTGCACCTGTCGCACATCTGCAACAACAACAACTACGCCCCCTTCCGAATCAGTATGGACGAGCACAGCGTGTTCCTATTGTGCCAGGACAAAATTCTGGTGCCGCTGTTACTGCTGTTGGTGTTTCTTTGGCTCCTGCTACTGCTCCTGCTGGTACCCAGGAGGATGATGAGTATGCGGGCGATTAGGAGGATGAGGTTGATCAAAATCAGATCTACGAGCAGCCACCAGCACCACCACCAGCAGGTCGACCTCAGGTATATATTCGTAATGGTAGGCCTGCACCACCACCTCAGGTACGAGATGATGTCCATATTCCTAAACTGAAATTGAATATTCCACCATTTGAGGGTAGATATGTTCCTGATATATATCTTACTTGGGAGTTAGAAACTGAACAACGATTTACATGTTTACAATATCCTGAGGAGAGACGAGTTGCTGCTGCTGTTTGTGCTTTCACTAGTTTTGCATGTGTATGGTGGTCTGAACATTGTAGATTATATCCTATTCCAACTACTTGGGCTGCTTTGAAAACTGCTATGCGTACGCGTTGGGTTCCACCATATTATCAACGTGAATTGCTTCAAAAATTGCAGCGTTTAAGACAAGGAAAAAATTCTGTAGAAGAATATTATCAGGAATTACAAACTGGCATGATTAGATGTGGTATTGTTGAGGAGAATGAAGCTATGCTTGCACGTTTTCTGGGTGGATTAAATAGAGAGATTCAGACCATTCTAGACTATAAGGAGTATACTAATATCACTCGTTTATTCCATCTTGCTTGTAAAGCTGAACGTGAAGCGCAGGATCGACAAGCATTGGGGCGAACTAACTTTTCTGCAGGCCGACCTTCATCATGGACACCACGTGCATCTTCTACTTCAACTGCACCAGCACCTCCATCAGGTGCCACCTCCAGCCGTGATACAAGAAAACAGGCACAACCACCATTATCTGCCAAGAGCGCACCTGCGGGGCCTACACAGCGTTCTTCTTCTTCCATAGCATCAACAGGGCACACAAGTGATATTATTTGTCGTCGTTGTAAGGGAGGAGGTCATTATGCGAGAGAATGCAAATCTCCGCGTGTGATGATTGCTACCGCGGATGGTGGATATGAGTCCGCTAGTGACTATGATGAGGAGACTTTGGCTCTTATTACACGTGAAGAACATGGTGGAGATGATTCTGATAATGAGACGCAATACATGGCTCCTGAAGACGCTGACAGGTATGAATGTTTAGTTGCTCAACGTGTTTTGAGTGTGCAGATCACACAAGCTGAGCAAAATCAGAGGCACAATTTGTTCCATACCAAGGGAGTTGTGAAGGAACGTTCTGTGCGTGTCATCATAGACGGAGGGAGCTGCAACAACTTGGCTAGCATGGAGATGGTCGAGAAGCTTTCTCTCACCACAAGACCACATCCACATCCTTACTACATCCAATGGTTCAATAACAGCGGCAAGGTTAAGGTAACACGTACTGTTCGTGTGCATTTTAGTATATCTACATATGCTGATTATGTTGATTGTGATGTGGTACCTATGCAAGCATGTTCCTTATTACTTGGTAGACCATGGCAATTTGATAAAAATTCTGTACACCATGGTAGAAACAATCACTAACCTCTCGGAGTTGGTTTAGCGATTGCTAAGGCGCAACGTCGTGCACGTTTGTAGTCGGATCGTCAAAGTCGTCTCCACCAAATCGATAGTTATCATCTCATCGAAAGATCGGGACACCCTCGCCTCTATCACAAAGTCTAAACGATGCCCTAAGGGCTGTATATATGGAGGAAGAGGGGGGAATTTCGTGGCCCTTGGTGGAGGGGTCCGAAATCAACCCTATCTCTTGTTTCCCCACACATACGGACTCTAAAAATAGCCTATACTTATGTATTTCGAAATTACATGGGCCTGGCCCAATAATAAGGTGACGCAGCACCTAAAATAGCCTCGGGACGAAATTTATGAAGTGGCATCTTGTATATTTCGTCCAAGGCTTCATGCACCCATTATGGTGGCTTCAAAGTCCTGAAATCATCACTTGTAACTCCGTTCTTGTTCCCCTTGCGCATGCCATCATCTCCATGCTTGTTCTTGCTCCAATGTTCATCCTTCTCCAAGCTAGGCCCTTCATTTGTAAGCAAAACAAATGTATCCAATTTAGGCAGCATCATATTCTCATGAACATTAGAATCATTACCAAGAAACGAAAGTACCTGGTAATTTAGTTGGCCTGCACGAGCTCTAGTAATTGGTCCAGTATGTATAGCAGCAGGGGCTGTGGGTGTAACAATTGTATTGATGTCCTCATCAGATGTCCTCGCACGTTCGTAGTCGGATCGTCAAAGTCGACTTGCACCAAAGCGATATCCATCATCTCATCGAAAGACGAGACACCTTTGCCTCTATCAGAACCGCTTCCGAACAAAGCTCCCTACCGCTTCAACCCCGAAGAAACCAAAGAAATACAAAGGCAAGTAAAGCATCTCATAGACCATGGACATGTGCGTGAAAGTTTGAGCCCTGTATCGTCCCGGCCATTCTTGTGCCAAAACGAGACGGTAGCTTTCGCATGTGCTCCGATTGTAGACCTATCAATGCTATCACCATTCGCTATAGGTATCGCATTCCATGCCTTGACGATATGCTTGATGAACTTAGTGGTGCCACTATCTTTTCCAAAATTGATCTTAAGAGTGGTTACTATCAAATTCGCATACAAGAGGGTGATGAATGGAAAACCGCTTTCAAAACCAAGTTTGGCTTGTATGAGTGGTTAGTCATGCCTATGGGTCTCCCGGAAGCACCGGGTAGTTTTATGTGTCTTATGAATCATGTCTTTCGCCCTTACATTGGTATATTTGTTGTGGTCTACTTTGATGATATCCTTGTTTATAGCAAATCTCTTAGAGATCATGTCACCCATGTCCGACCCATTTTTTAAACTCTTTGAAAAGAGCATCTCTATGCTAATATGGTGAAATGCCTTTTTTGGCGTTGACAAGCTCGTTTTCTTGGGTTTTGTTGGTTCTTCTAAGGGTGTTCATGTTGATGAGTCCAAGATCAATGCTATTAAGACTTGGCCACAACCAACCAATTTGCAACAAGTGCGTAGCTTTCTTGGCCTTGCGGGTTTCTATCGTTACTTTGTGAAAGATTTTAGCACCATTGCTTCGCCTTTGCATGCTTTGAGCAAGAAGAATGCGCCTTTTGTTTGGGGACCATCCCAAGATACCGCTTTCAATGAGCTTAAGAATTTTCTTACTCATGCTCCCGTGCTTGCATTACCCAACTTTTACAAACCCTTTGAGATTCATTGCGATGCTAGTGGTAATGGCATAGGAGGTGTGTTAACGCAAGAGAAGCGCCCATAGCTTACTTTAGTGAGAAACTTTCTGGTGCGCAACTCAATTACCCCATCTATGACAAAGAGCTATGTTCGTGTTTTGCATGAATGGGAACACTATTGTAACACCCTCGATGCGGCTATATCTCCCACGTGTCGGAGCACGACTTAGAGGCATAACCGCATTGAAGGCAATGTCGCAGGAGGGGTAATCTTTACACATCCCATGTACTGAATAAGAAGGAGATACAGAGTTGGCTTACAATCGCCACTTCACACAATACATGAAAAAAGCATTATAACAACCAGATACAATCAAGGTCCGACTACGGAATCAAACAGAAGAGGACTACCCCTAATGCTACAGATCCCCGGTCGCCCCAACTGGGCTCCACTACTGAACAGCTGGAAACGAGACAACACAACGAACACGATCTTCATCGAGCTCCTCCTTGCGCTCGGTTGCGTTACCTGCACGATATCATCGGCTCCTGCAAACTGGGTTTGGAAGTAATCTGTGAGTCACGAGGACCCTCGCGATCAAGACTATTTAAGCTTATGGGTAGGGAAAAGGTATGAGGTGGAGCTGCAGCAAGCACTAGCATATATGGTGGCTAACATACGCAAATGGGAGCGAGAAGAGAAGGCAAAGCACGTTCGAGAATCTATGATCAAGAAGTGATCCTAGACTACTTACGATCAAGCATAACTCCAACACCGTGTTCACTTCCCGGACCCCGCCGAGAAGAGACCATCACGGCTACACACGCGGTTGATGCATTTTAATTAAGTTAAGTGTCAAGTTTTCTACAACCGGACATTAACAAATTCCCATCTGCCCATAATCGCAGGCACGGCTTTCGAAAGTTCAAAACCCTGTAGGGGTGTCCCAACTTAGCCCATCACAAGATCTCACGATCAACGAAGGATATTCCTTCTCCCAGGATGACCCAATCAGACTCGGAATCCCGGTTACAAGACATTTCGACAATGGTAAAACAAGACCAGCAAGACCACCCGCTGTGCCGACAAATCCCGATAGGAGCTGCACTTATCTCATCCTAAGGGCACACCAGATAAGCTAAGCGTACAGGAGCCGACGTAACCCAAGTTGCCAAGGGATGGCCTTGCACGGTGCTCTAGTTTGGACAAATGCTCAGAGGAGCACTGGCCCGGGGGTTTAAATAAAGATGGCCCTTGGGTTGGCCGACCCAAGGGAAAAAGAGGCTAGGTGGCGAATGGTAAAACCAAGGTTGGGCCTTGCTGGAGGAGTTTTATTCAAGGCGAACATTCAAGGGGTTCCCATTATAACCCAACCGCGTAAGGAACGCAAAATCAAGGAACATAACACCGGTATGACGGAAACTAGGGCGGCAAGAGTGGAACAAAACACCAGGCATAAGGCCGAGCCTTCCACCCTGTACCAAGTATATATATGCATTAATTGAAATAAGAGATATTGTGATATCCCGACAATAATCATGTTCCAACATGGAACAAACTCCAATTTTCACCTGCAACTAGCAACGCTATAAGAGGAGCTGAGCAAAGCGGTAACATAGCCAAACAACGGTTTGCTAGGAAAAGGTGGGTTAGAGGCTTGGCTTAACAATATGGGAGGCATGATATAGCAAGTGGTAGGTATCGCAGCATAGCCATAGCAATAGAGCGAGCAACTAGCAAGCAAAGATAGAAGTGATTTTGAGGGTATGGTCATCGTGCCTGCAAAGTTCTCATAGAAGACGAAAGCTTGATCCTCGTAAGCGTACTCAAAGGGTACCTCGAACACGAACTCGTCTCCCGGCTCTACCCAAAGCAAGAACACAAGCAAAGGGAGACACACTCAACCACGATGCAATGCGCAAGCAACATGATGCAAAACATGGCATGATATGCGGGATGTGATATGCAATGCATATGCATGCTTCAGAAAGGAAAGATTGAACCTGGCCTCAACTTGGAAAACCAAGAGTGCCGCTGGAAAGATGAGATGATTTTGGTCTAAATCGATATAAAGATCACCAGAATCGGATGCACGGTTTGCAAATGGCAAGCAAAACAATTATGGCACCAATCTGCGATTAACAACACGAGGCCATTTAAATGCATCAAGAACAACAAAATACTGCACTCTAACATAGCAACAAAGCACATGGTAGTGATCCACTCAAGATGCTTGACAAAAGATGAACACTGAGCTACGGCTAAATCACTCAATAGCAGGTTCAAACAAGCATGGCAAAAGAGCAAAAGATAACATGTTACAGACTTAGAGAAAATAACAACATGGCAGGACTTAACATCAGGAAGCAATATTTAGAGCACGATAACAACATGCTACAGGAACATATAATGGCAAAGCAAAGCATGGCATGAAGCTACTCAAAGCATACAACAAAAGTCCCTTACTGACCATAAGCCAAAAGGGATCAGAAAATACAATGGCATCCTTGTGAACATAGCAACTTTCGTTAACAGATTCAGACTTAGCAGAAAACTGGAACATGGCAAAACAGATTCACGTAGGCATGTTTACGAGCTCGATGCACTCACCACAAGGCATTGCATGACAAACTAAGCATACACCCAGCAAGTAGACATGACATAGAAGCTAAACATGGCAAGAACCAACTCATAGCATGCATGGATCAACTACAACAACCTCGGCAAAATTGCTTAACATGTAAACAATCTGCCAGGAACATTTTATAGCAAAAGTAGAGCCTGATTGAGTCATGATAGGATGCTCCATAATTGCAAACAAAGACATGGAGGGAAAGAGCATAACAATATCTCAAAATGGCCCTTACTGAACATGCTCAAAAGAGGCATGGATCACTCTGTAGCAACATGAATACATGGCATAAAAATATTAACAGAACAAAAGAGTTAGAAGATTTCTAAGTCCCTAAAATCTGCATCATTATGAGGGCTACTTCGCATGCTTGTGCTAGTCACCATAGAGATCACAAAAATACATGGCATACACCCCTCTAAAGATGGCATGGCATACTTCAAAACTCATGTAGGGCTCAATCTCATAGGAGGCACACAATAATCATGGAAAAAATGACAAATGTCCAATTACTGATAAGGATCTGAAACTAACATCACATAGCACTCTTGCAACAGCATTTAGGGCATCAAGATGAGCTCAAATGAACATGGTGCAATGGAATGAAATGAAGCACTAATCGAGACGAACAATCTGATATGCTACACGCATGAATCGGAGCAACGAGCACAAAGTTATGATGCGATGAAGTATGCTCAAAATTACTGGGACTTAGGGAAAAATCAACCTCTTCGAGAAAGTCAACGGGACGGAGCGGTGCGGGACGACGAGATCCGGGATGGAGGGAGGCGTTTGGATGGCGGGGTTGGTGGATCTTGTCCAACTTGGACGGATCCGGCCGGACGTGGAGCTCCGGCGAGGCGCGAGAAGTCCGGCGAGTGAACTCCGGCGAGGCTCGCCGGTGCGGCTGCCGGGGCACGCATCGGCGAGGAGAGGTGATAGAGGCGGGGGTGTCCCGATCTTTCGATGAGATGGTAACTATCGATTTGGTGGAGACGACTTTGACGATCCGACTACAAACGTGCACGACGTTGCGCCTTAGCAATCGCTAAACCAATCTCCAGAGGTTATTGACCACGCCGGTGCACGATCAACCTGACCACGAATGATGAGGACATGACTACCTTGGATATGACCAAAAATATTGCATATATGCATATTTGTCAGGTGATTTCTAGTGCAAACTATTCAATAATCTATTTATGTTATCCAGAACAAAAATACTTCACACACTTTTGTGTTTTGTCTAATTGCAGGTGTATGGGACATTTGTACAATCCACATATGAAGATAAGGAAGAAAGAGATGTTTATTTGCTGTCCAAAAAGTTCTCTCACGTCACTTTTGGCCCAAGAGAAGATAGAGTCCAAGTCTCTCACGTTCTGGATTCAGATTCGGACTGCACAGACATACCTGACTCAAAACGCACACAAGTTTTTCATATGGACTCCGAATTGGGTGATTCTTTTTTTGTTGGAAACTAGATTTCGTGCACTTTCCAACCCAATTGGAATCACCTTCAAATTCGTCCGGAGCGTTGAGTTGTGGACGAAACAATCTGATGCTGTAGCAGAATCCGAGTCAAACTACAAGTCCAAAGGTGTTACATCACCTCCACTTGGGCCCATTGGCCTTGTACGACCTAGATTTAGTTTTAGGCTGCCTTGGGACGTCCTCCCACCTCCTTGGCCGCCACCCCTTGCTCCTATATAAGTAGATCCATCTAGTAGCTTTTCCTTGGGTTTTGTTGAGTTAAAAGTTAGCCAGTGCAACTTCGTGTACTTCGTTTGTGTCCAACGACCAGACCAAGACCGCTTACGGATCCCCACCATTATCAATACTTCATATATATTCGCAATATTCAGATTGCTTTATCATATTCTTGCTCGTTCTTCGATTGCTTGCGGGAATAGACCTTCGTGGTCAGGTTGATCGTGCTCCAGCGTGGTCAATAACCTCTCGGAGTTGGTTTAGCGATTGCTAAGGCGCAACGTCGTGCACGTTTGTAGTCGGATCGTCAAAGTCGTCTCCACCAAATTGATAGTTATCATCTCATCGAAAGATTGGGACAACCCCGCCTCTATCAAGTGGTATCAGTTTTCAGGTTGCTCGGTGAGAATTTCCAGTTTTCCTAGATTAGATTTATTTTCTTACCTATTGTCCAAGAAAAAGCCACACAAAAAAAAGTTAGATCTGTTCATCCTTTATCCAAGCCAGTCTGAGCCTTTGTAATTTTCTATTCATTGCTTGCATAGTTGAATTATCGGTTGCATCGTCGTGTTAGTTGCTGGTCTTAGCGTCTAGTTCCTTTAGAGTTTCGAGTTCTGTTCACATTAGTCACGCCGCCGCTGCATCATTATCCCTTCCGCTGTCCACCATCCCATCTATTAATTTCCACCATGTGCTATGCACTGTTCATTGTCATAATCATAGTTGAGGTCATTCACATCTTCGCCTGATCCAATCTGCATCTTATCTAGTTTGTCTTGGAAAGAAAAAAAAAGATAGAGAAAAAAAAAGAGAAAAAAGGAAAGAAAAAAAAGAAAAAGAGAGAGAAGAAAAAGAAAAAAAAGGGTGAGAAAAAAAAGAGAGAAGAAAAAAAATTGGATCTATCTAGAATCAATCGCGTACCTGAATTCGGATTGGAATCTGTTTTGCGCACTGTTCAGTAAAACAGGTGTATCTTCCTCATACGAAATCCGTTTGGACTCCGTGAATACTCAAATTGAAGCTAGCAACGAGCCGCATCTAAATAGTGGCAGAAGCTAGTTCAATATTTGACACCTCAAAATCGGCTTCAAAATAGGTCTTTTTGCCCTCCGAAGTTCGTGAACACAGCTTGTTCCAATTTTTCAGGCCAGTTTTAGAATTCTTTGACTCCTCATATCAACTCGAAATTGAGTGATTCTTTTTGCATTGGAAAGCTTGAGTTAGTAGCATTCTTTGAAAGAATTTATCAGAAAATTGTCTCAAAATTTTCAAGAGGAAAGTTGGAGAGAGAGTTGTTGTATATCCTGCTTGGCAGTTGTTTTTCATCATTTTTTTCACTGTCCTTGTGATCTTCACTTATATCTTGCTGTCAAGAGCTACTTAGTATCCTTCATTGATGCTAGTTGTGCTACGACGTGACCTCATTAGTGTTCTAGGCTCGCATCTCTAGTCCGGTTTAGCCTAGGACCAGCACAGTACCGTCGTTGAGCGTTTATTCAACATTGCATCTTTGAATTGATTATTGCTAATCTTTTGCTACCATATATAGCCAACCCAGCTCCACATATTTCTACACCGTGTATACGTACGCTCCCCTGGCAATCGCTTTACTCAATATTCGGAGTTACTTGACACCGCTGGTTGCCGATCACCGCCTGCTGCATGGTAAGAACTTGTAAGACATTGATATTTGCTTCACTGTGAGCGTTTTACCACCACATCCTAGTAGTTATAGGAACATTATTTTTGGGTTTTGTTTCTTGTTATACTAATCATGACAGGATCCAGAGTCAATTCATGGGCTTTGTCGATCGCGGGAGATGTGCCACCACCTTTGCAAATACCACAACCGTCACGAGAGGTGCACAAACATCCAAATGCACATGATCAGGTTAATGTATCTATACCACCATTTAATGGCCGTTTTAAACCTGCTTTATATATTGAATGGGAGTTCGACGTAAAAAATATATTTGCTTCCCATAATTTCAATGAACATAAAAAGGTTAAGGTTGCGGTTGGTTCTTTCACTGGTTATGCTTTGGTTTGGTGGAGTGAATATTGTCGGTTACACCCTGATTATATACCTACTACTTGGGATGATTTGAAACTTGCCATGCGACATACTTTCGTCCCTGCTTATTATACTCGTGACATGATTAAGAAGTTGCAACACTTAAAACAAGGTAGTGAAACTGTAACAAAATATTATGATGATTTACAAACTACCTTGTTGCATTCCTCTTTAGAAGAAAGTGAAGATGATTTTATGGATAGATTTTGGGGAGGATTAAACCGTGATATTCAAGAGATACTAATTCATGAAGAGTGTTATCCTATGGACCATTTGTTTCATCTTGTGATGAGGACATCAATACAATTGTTACACCCACAGCCCCTGCTGCTATACATACTGGACCAATTACTAGAGCTCGTGCACGCCAACTAAATTACCAGGTACTTTCGTTTCTTGGTAATGATTCTAATGTTCATGAGAATATGATGCTGCCTAAATTGGATACATTTGTTTTGCTTACAAATGAAGGGCCTAGCTTGGAGAAGGATGAACATTGGAGCAAGAACAAGCATGGAGATGATGGCATGCGCAAGGGAAACAAGAACGGAGTTACAAGTGATGATTTCAGGACTTTGAAGCCACCATAATGGGTGCATGAAGCCTTGGACGAAATATACAAGACGCCACTTCATAAATTTCGTCCCGAGGCTATTTTAGGTGCTGCGTCACCTTATTATTGGGCCAGGCCCATGTAATTTCGAAATACATAAGTATAGGCTATTTTTAGAGTCCGTATGTGTGGGGAAACAAGAGATAGGGTTGATTTCGGACCCCTCCACCAAGGGCCACGAAATTCCCCCCCTCTTCCTCCATACATACAGCCCTTAGGGCATCGTTTAGACTTTGGGGTTTTGTTTAGATTAAAAGTTCGCCATAGCTGCAACTTCGCGTACTTCGTTTGTGTTCAACGACCAGACAAAGGCGTCACAGAACCCCACCTTGATCAATAAAGCTTTCATCTTATATTCGCAATATCCAGATTGCAATCTTAGTTTCTTGCTTGTTCTTCGTTTGCTCGCAGGAAACAGACCCTCGTGGTCAGGTTGATCGTGCTCCGGCGTGGTCAATAACCTCTCGGAGTTGGTTTAGCGATTGCTAAGGCGCGACGTCCTCGCACGTTCGTAGTCGGATCGTCAAAGTCGACTTCCACCAAAGCGAAATCCACCATCTCATCGAAAGACGGGACACCTTTGCCTCTATCACTTGGACTCTATCTTCTCTTGGGCCAAAAGTGACGTGAGAGAACTTTTTGGACAGCAAATAAACATCTCTTTGTTCCTTATCTTCATATGTGGATTGTACAAATGTCCCATACACCTGCAATTAGACAAAACACAAAAGTGTGTGAAGTATTTTTGTTCTGGATAACATAAATAGATTATTGAATAGTTTGCACTAGAAATCACCTGACAAATATGCATATATGCAATATTTTTGGTCATATCCAAGGTAGTCATGTCCTCATCATCCTCCCCTTCTTGAAAATAAAGCCGTCCTCGGCGTTGCTTAATCTGAAATGTGGCTAACAAAAGAGACAAGGTGTACATGTTGTATATGTATATGTCATCCATTTTTACTTCCCTTGATTTTTGCATATATGACACATGAATAGATGAGTAACTTGCATAGTTCATAAAATCTAAAGCCAAAAAATTAGCACAAGAAGTAGAAGGCATGAAAATATTGCAACTCAGTTTGCACATATAAGTGAAGCTCTTATTCATTTCAAAAGATTGACAATGTTCATCATTAAACCATCCCAACATTGGTGAATAAACCTTACTTGCATCAAATTTACATGCTACAACATGCTTAAATAAGCGAACATGCAATAAGTCATTCAACACAGAATCATCACCAAGATTAGAGGTCATATCAAAATGATTAAACATTGGTTCTTTTGCATCAATAGTTAATTCAATGGGTGCACTCAAAATTGTTGGTATTTCAGTTGTTTGATCACATGGCAAAGTCAAATTATCAACGTAGTCCTCTAAAATAGGTGGTGTGATCAAAGTAGTGGGTAGCTCATCAGATGGTGCATTCAAATTGACAAGGCATTCATCATTCTCATGTAGAGATGGAAGATAAGTACCTTTGTCATTACCTCTTATGATCAACTCAGATGATGTAGCCACTCTCGGGGGCGATGTGTCACATGGTGGAGGTGATGTAGTCCAGACAACAACGGATGTGGTTGTCATAGTATGCCTAGTAGTTGAAGGAACAATCATATCAACTCTTGGAATGTGCACCGTGCGCTTGTTCTCCTCGTGGCCAACACGTCGTTTTATTTCCTGTTCAGCTTTGCAAGCAAGATGAAACAAATGGTCCATAGGATAACACTCTTCATGAATTAGTATCTCTTGAATATCACGGTTTAATCCTCCCCAAAATCTATCCATAAAATCATCTTCACTTTCTTCTAAAGAGGAATGCAACAAGGTAGTTTGTAAATCATCATAATATTTTGTTACAGTTTCACTACCTTGTTTTAAGTGTTGCAACTTCTTAATCATGTCACGAGTATAATAAGCAGGGACGAAAGTATGTCGCATGGCAAGTTTCAAATCATCCCAAGTAGTAGGTATATAATCAGGGTGCAACCGACAATATTCACTCCACCAAACCAAAGCATAACCAGTGAAAGAACCAACCGCAACCTTAACCTTTTTATGTTCATTGAAATTATGGGAAGCAAATATATTTTTTATGTCGAACTCCCATTCAATATATAAAGCAGGTTTAAAACGGCCATTAAATGGTGGTATAGATACATTAACCTGATCATGTGCATTTGGATGTTTGTGTACCTCTCGTGACGGTTGTGGTATTTGCAAAGGTGGTGGCACATCTCCCGCGATCGACAAAGCCCATGAATTGACTCTGGATCCTGTCATGATTAGTAGAACAAGAAACAAAACCCAAAAATGATAGAGGCAAAGGTGTCCCGTCTTTCGATGAGATGATGGATATCGCTTTGGTGGAAGTCGACTTTGACGATCCGACTACGAACGTGCGAGGACGTCGCGCCTTAGCAATCGCTAAACCAACTCCGAGAGGTTATTGACCACGCCGGAGCACGATCAACCTGACCACGAGGGTCTGTTTCCTGCGAGCAAACGAAGAACAAGCAAGAAACTGAGATTGCAATCTGGATATTGCGAATATAAGATGAAAGCTTTATTGATCAAGGTGGGGTTCTGTGACGCCTTTGTCTGGTCGTTGAACACAAACGAAGTACGCGAAGTTGCAGCTATGGCGAACTTTTAATCTAAACAAAACCCAAAGTCTAAACGATGCCCTAAGGGCTGTATATATGGAGGAAGAGGGGGGGAATTTCGTGGCCCTTGGTGGAGGGGTCCGAAATCAACCCTATCCCTTGTTTCCCCATACATACGGACTCTAAAAATAGCCTATACTTATGTATTTCGAAATTACATGGGCCTGGCCCAATAATAAGGTGACGCAGCACCTAAAATAGCCTCGGGACGAAATTTATGAAGTGGCATCTTGTATATTTCGTCCAAGGCTTCATGCACCCATTATGGTGGCTTCAAAGTCCTGAAATCATCACTTGTAACTCCGTTCTTGTTCCCCTTGCGCATGCCATCATCTCCATGCTTGTTCTTGCTCCAATGTTCATCCTTCTCCAAGCTAGGCCCTTCATTTGTAAGCAAAACAAATGTATCCAATTTAGGCAGCATCATATTCTCATGAACATTAGAATCATTACCAAGAAACGAAAGTACCTGGTAATTTAGTTGGCGTGCACGAGCTCTAGTAATTGGTCCAGTATGTATAGCAGCAGGGGCTGTGGGTGTAACAGTTGTATTGATGTCCTCATCAATTCACCAATGTTGGGATGGTTTAATGATGAACATTGTCAATCTTTTGAAATGAATAAGAGCTTCACTTATATGTGCAAACTGAGTTGCAATATTTTCATGCCTTCTACTTCTTGTGCTAATTTTTTGGCTTTAGATTTTATGAACTATGCAAGTTACTCATCTATTCATGTGTCATATATGCAAAAATCAAGGGAAGTAAAAATGGATGACATATACATATACAACATGTACACCTTGTCTCTTTTGTTAGCCACATTTCAGATTAAGCAACGCCGAGGACGGCTTTATTTTCAAGAAGGGGAGGATGATGAGGACATGACTATCTTGGATATGACCAAAAATATTGCATATATGCATATTTGTCAGGTGATTTCTAGTGCAAACTATTCAATAATCTATTTATGTTATCCAGAACAAAAATACTTCACACACTTTTGTGTTTTGTCTAATTGCAGGTGTATGGGACATTTGTACAATCCACATATGAAGATAAGGAAGAAAGAGATGTTTATTTGCTGTCCAAAAAGTTCTCTCACGTCACTTTTGGCCCAAGAGAAGATAGAGTCCAAGTCTCTCACGTTCTGGATTCAGATTCGGACTGCACAGACATACCTGACTCAAAACGCACACAAGTTTTTCATATGGACTCCGAATTGGGTGATTCTTTTTTTGTTGGAAACTAGATTTCGTGCACTTTCCAACCCAATTGGAATCACCTTCAAATTCGTCCGGAGCGTTGAGTTGTGGACGAAACAATCTGATGCTGTAGCAGAATCCGAGTCAAACTACAAGTCCAAAGGTGTTACATCACCTCCACTTGGGCCCATTGGCCTTGTACGACCTAGATTTAGTTTTAGGCTGCCTTGGGACGTCCTCCCACCTCCTTGGCCGCCACCCCTTGCTCCTATATAAGTAGATCCATCTAGTAGCTTTTCCTTGGGTTTTGTTGAGTTAAAAGTTAGCCAGTGCAACTTCGTGTACTTCGTTTGTGTCCAACGACCAGACCAAGACCGCTTACGGATCCCCACCATTATCAATACTTCATATATATTCGCAATATTCAGATTGCTTTATCATATTCTTGCTCGTTCTTCGATTGCTTGCGGGAATAGACCTTCGTGGTCAGGTTGATCGTGCTCCAGCGTGGTCAATAACCTCTCGGAGTTGGTTTAGCGATTGCTAAGGCGCAACGTCGTGCACGTTTGTAGTCGGATCGTCAAAGTCGTCTCCACCAAATTGATAGTTATCATCTCATCGAAAGATTGGGACAACCCCGCCTCTATCAACGAAGGTCTATTCCTGCAAGCAATCGAAGAACGAGCAAGAATATGATAAAAGCAATCTGAATATTGCAAATATGTATGAAGTATTGATAAAGGTGGGGATCCGTAAGCGGTCTTGGTCTGGTCGTTGGACACAAACGAAGTACACGAAGTTGCAATGGCTAACTTTTAACTAAACAAATCCCCAAAGTCTAAACGATGCCCTAAGGGCTGTATATATGGAGGAAGAGGGGGGAATTTCGTGGCCCTTGGTGGAGGGGTCCGAAATCAACCCTATCTCTTGTTTCCCCACACATACGGACTCTAAAAATAGCCTATACTTATGTATATCGAAATTACATGGGCCTGGCCCAATAATAAGGTGACGCAGCACCTAAAATAGCCTCGGGACGAAATTTATGAAGTGGCATCTTGTATATTTCGTCCAAGGCTTCATGCACCCATTATGGTGGCTTCAAAGTCCTGAAATCATCACTTGTAACTCCGTTCTTGTTCCCCTTGCGCATGCCATCATCTCCATGCTTGTTCTTGCTCCAATGTTCATCCTTCTCCAAGCTAGGCCCTTCATTTGTAAGCAAAACAAATGTATCCAATTTAGGCAGCATCATATTCTCATGAACATTAGAATCATTACCAAGAAACGAAAGTACCTGGTAATTTAGTTGGCGTGCACGAGCTCTAGTAATTGGTCCAGTATGTATAGCAGCAGGGGCTGTGGGTGTAACAATTGTATTGATGTCCTCATCATCCTCCCCTTCTTGAAATGAAGTCGTCCTCGACGGAAGTTCATCTTCCTCACCCAAATAAGGCATCAAATCTGCAATGTTAAAAGTGGGACTAACCCCAAAATCTGCAGGCAGCTCAAGTTTATATGCATTATCATTTATTTTCTCTAACACCTTAAAGGGACCATCAGCACGTGGCATTAACTTTGATTTGCGCAAATCAGGAAATCTATCCTTACGCAAATGTAACCAAACAAGATCTCCAGGTGCAAACACAACATGTTTTCTACCCTTATCTCCAGCAAGTTTATATTTAGCATTCATGCGCTCAATGTTTTCCTTAGTTAACTCATGCATTTTTAAAATCAATTCAGCACGTTGTTTAGAATCAAAATTAACCTTCTCCGAAGATGGAAGAGGCAACAAATCAATAGGTGCACGAGGTAGGAAACCATACACAACTTCAAAAGGGCACATCTTAGTAGTAGAATGCAATGAACGATTATAAGCAAATTCAATATGAGGCAAGCATTCCTCCCACATTTTCTTATTATTCTTCAAAACAGCCCTAAGCATAGTAGACAACGTTCTATTGACTACTTCAGTTTGTCCATCAGTTTGGGGGTGACAAGTTGATGAGGACATGACTACCTTGGATATAACCAAAAATATTGCATATATGCATATTTGTCAGGTGATTTCTAGTGCAAACTATTCAATAATCTATTTATGTTATCCAGAACAAAAATACTTCACACACTTTTGTGTTTTGTCTAATTGCAGGTGTATGGGACATTTGTACAATCCACATATGAAGATAAGGAAGAAAGAGATGTTTATTTTCTGTCCAAAAAGTTCTCTCACGTCACTTTTGGCCCAAGAGAAGATAGAGTCCAAGTCTCTCACGTTCTGGATTCAGATTCGGACTGCACAGACACACCTGACTCAAAACGCACACAAGTTTTTCATACGGACTCCGAATTGGGTGATTCTTTTTTTGTTGGAAACTAGATTTCGTGCACTTTCCAACCCAATTGGAATCACCTTCAAATTCATCCGGAGCGTTGAGTTGTGGACGAAACAATCTGATGCTGCAGCAGAATCCGAGTCAAACTACAAGTCCAAAGGTGTTACATCACCTCCACTTGGGCCCATTGGCCTTGTACGACCTAGATTTAGTTTTAGGCTGCCTTGGGACGTCCTCCCACCTCCTTGGCCTCCACCCCTTGCTCCTATATAAGTAGATCCATCTAGTAGCTTTTCCTTGGGATTTGTTTAGTTAAAAGTTAGCCATTGCAACTTCGTGTACTTCGTTTGTGTCCAACGACCAGACCAAGAGCGCTTACGGATCCTCACCTTTATCAATACTTCATATATACTCGCAATATTCAGATTGCTTTTATCATATTCTTGCTTGTTCTTCGATTGCTTGCAGGAATAGACCTTCGTGGTCAGGTTGATTGTGCTCCAGCGTGGTCAATAACCTTTCGGAGTTGGTTTAGCGATTGCTAAGGCGCAACGTCGTGCACGTTTGTAGTCGGATCGTCAAAGTCATCTTCACCAAATCGATAGTTATCATCTCATCGAAAGATCGGGACACCCCCGCCTCTATCAGAAAGTGCACGAAATCTAGTTTCCAACAAAAAACGAATCACCCAATTCGGAGTCCGTATGAAAAACTTGTGTGCGTTTTGAGTCAGGTATGTCTGTGCAGTCCGAATCTGAATCCAAAACGTGAGAGACTTGGACTCTATCTTCTCTTAGGCCAAAAGTGACGTGAGAGAACTTTTTGGACAGCAAATAAACATCTCTTTCTTCCTTATCTTCATATGTGGATTGTACAAATGTCCCATACACCTGCAATTAGACAAAACACAAAAGTGTGTGAAGTATTTTTGTTCTGGATAACATAAATAGATTATTGAATAGTTTGCACTAGAAATCACCTGACAAATATGCATATATGCAATATTTTTGGTCATATCCAAGGTAGTCATGTCCTCATCATCCTCCCCTTCTTGAAAATAAAGCCGTCCTCGGCGTTGCTTAATCTGAAATGTGGCTAACAAAAGAGACAAGGTGTACATGTTGTATATGTATATGTCATCCATTTTTACTTCCCTTGATTTTTGCATATATGACACATGAATAGATGAGTAACTTGCATAGTTCATAAAATCTAAAGCCAAAAAATTAGCACAAGAAGTAGAAGGCATGAAAATATTGCAACTCAGTTTGCACATATAAGTGAAGCTCTTATTCATTTCAAAAGATTGACAATGTTCATCATTAAACCATCCCAACATTGGTGAATAAACCTTACTTGCATCAAATTTACATGCTACAACATGCTTAAATAAGCGAACATGCAATAAGTCATTCAACACAGAATCATCACCAAGATTAGAGGTCATATCAAAATGATTAAACATTGGTTCTTTTGCATCAATAGTTAATTCAATGGGTGCACTCAAAATTGTTGGTATTTCAGTTGTTTGATCACATGGCAAAGTCAAATTATCAACGTAGTCCTCTAAAATAGGTGGTGTGATCAAAGTAGTGGGTAGCTCATCAGATGGTGCATTCAAATTGACAAGGCATTCATCATTCTCATGTAGAGATGGAAGATAAGTACCTTTGTCATTACCTCTTATGATCAACTCAGATGATGTAGCCACTCTCGGGGGCGATGTGTCACATGGTGGAGGTGATGTAGTCCAGACAACAACGGATGTGGTTGTCATAGTATGCCTAGTAGTTGAAGGAACAATCATATCAACTCTTGGAATGTGCACCGTGCGCTTGTTCTCCTCGTGGCCAACACGTCGTTTTATTTCCTGTTCAGCTTTGCAAGCAAGATGAAACAAATGGTCCATAGGATAACACTCTTCATGAATTAGTATCTCTTGAATATCACGGTTTAATCCTCCCCAAAATCTATCCATAAAATCATCTTCACTTTCTTCTAAAGAGGAATGCAACAAGGTAGTTTGTAAATCATCATAATATTTTGTTACAGTTTCACTACCTTGTTTTAAGTGTTGCAACTTCTTAATCATGTCACGAGTATAATAAGCAGGGACGAAAGTATGTCGCATGGCAAGTTTCAAATCATCCCAAGTAGTAGGTATATAATCAGGGTGCAACCGACAATATTCACTCCACCAAACCAAAGCATAACCAGTGAAAGAACCAACCGCAACCTTAACCTTTTTATGTTCATTGAAATTATGGGAAGCAAATATATTTTTTATGTCGAACTCCCATTCAATATATAAAGCAGGTTTAAAACGGCCATTAAATGGTGGTATAGATACATTAACCTGATCATGTGCATTTGGATGTTTGTGTACCTCTCGTGACGGTTGTGGTATTTGCAAAGGTGGTGGCACATCTCCCGCGATCGACAAAGCCCATGAATTGACTCTGGATCCTGTCATGATTAGTAGAACAAGAAACAAAACCCAAAAATGATAGAGGCAAAGGTGTCCCGTCTTTCGATGAGATGATGGATATCGCTTTGGTGGAAGTCGACTTTGACGATCCGACTACGAACGTGCGAGGACGTCGCGCCTTAGCAATCGCTAAACCAACTCCGAGAGGTTATTGACCACGCCGGAGCACGATCAACCTGACCACGAGGGTCTGTTTCCTGCGAGCAAACGAAGAACAAGCAAGAAACTGAGATTGCAATCTGGATATTGCGAATATAAGATGAAAGCTTTATTGATCAAGGTGGGGTTCTGTGACGCCTTTGTCTGGTCGTTGAACACAAACGAAGTACGCGAAGTTGCAGCTATGGCGAACTTTTAATCTAAACAAAACCCAAAGTCTAAACGATGCCCTAAGGGCTGTATATATGGAGGAAGAGGGGGGAATTTCGTGGCCCTTGGTGGAGGGGTCCGAAATCAACCCTATCTCTTGTTTCCCCACACATACGGACTCTAAAAATAGCCTATACTTATGTATTTCGAAATTACATGGGCCTGGCCCAATAATAAGGTGACGCAGCACCTAAAATAGCCTCGGGATGAAATTTAGGAAGTGGCATCTTGTATATTTCGTCCAAGGCTTCATGCACCCATTATGGTGGCTTCAAAGTCCTGAAATCATCACTTGTAACTCCGTTCTTGTTCCCCTTGCGCATGCCATCATCTCCATGCTTGTTCTTGCTCCAATGTTCATCCTTCTCCAAGCTAGGCCCTTCATTTGTAAGCAAAACAAATGTATCCAATTTAGGCAGCATCATATTCTCATGAACATTAGAATCATTACCAAGAAACGAAAGTACCTGGTAATTTAGTTGGCGTGCACGAGCTCTAGTAATTGGTCCAGTATGTATAGCAGCAGGGGTTGTGGGTGTAACAATTGTATTGATGTCCTCATCATCCTCCCCTTCTTGAAATGAAGTCGTCCTCGACGGAAGTTCATCTTCCGCACCCAAATAAGGCTTCAAATCTGCAATGTTAAAAGTGGGACTAACCCCAAAATCTGCAGGCAGCTCAAGTTTATATGCATTATCATTTATTTTCTCTAACACCTTAAAGGGACCATCAGCACGTGGCATTAACTTTGATTTGCGCAAATCAGGAAATCTATCCTTACGCAAATGTAACCAAACAAGATCTCCAGGTGCAAACACAACATGTTTTCTACCCTTATCTCCAGCAAGTTTATATTTAGCATTCATGCGCTCAATGTTTTCCTTAGTTACCTCATGCATTTTTAAAATCAATTCAGCACGTTGTTTAGCATCAAAATTAACCTTCTCCGAAGATGGAAGAGGCAACAAATCAATAGGTGCATGAGGTAGGAAACCATACACAACTTCAAAAGGGCACATCTTAGTAGTAGAATGCAATGAACGATTATAAGCAAATTCAATATGAGGCAAGCATTCCTCCCACATTTTCTTATTATTCTTCAAAACAGCCCTAAGCATAGTAGACAACGTTCTATTGACTACTTCAGTTTGTCCATCAGTTTGGGGGTGACAAGTAGTACTAAAAAGCAGTTTAGTCCCCAACTTAGCCCATAAACATCTCCAAAAGTGGCTAAGAAATTTAGTATCACGATCTGAAACAATAGTATTTGGCACACCATGCAAGCGAATAATTTCACGAAAGAACAAATCAGCAACATTAACAGCATCATCGCTTTTATGACATGGTATAAAGTGTGCCATTTTCAAGAATCTATCCACTACAACAAATATGCTATCCCTCCCCTTCTTTGTTCGAGGTAAACCTAAAACAAAATCCATAGATATATCCTCGCAAGGAACACTAGGTACAGGCAAAGGCATATATTAACCATGAGGATTGAGTCGTGACTTAGCTTTTTGACATGTAGTGCAGCGAGCAATAAAACGCTCAACATCCCGTCTCATCTTTGGCCAAAAGAAATGTGTAGCAAGTACGTTGATGAGGACATCAATACAATTGTTACACCCACAGCCCCTGCTGCTATACATACTGGACCAATTACTAGAGCTCGTGCACGCCAACTAAATTACGAGGTACTTTCGTTTCTTGGTAATGATTCTAATGTTCATGAGAATATGATGCTGCCTAAATTGGATACATTTGTTTTGCTTACAAATGAAGGGCCTAGCTTGGAGAAGGATGAACATTGGAGCAAGAACAAGCATGGAGATGATGGCATGCGCAAGTTGAACAAGAACGGAGTTACAAGTGATGATTTCAGGAATTTGAAGCCACCATAATGGGTGCATGAAGCCTTGGACGAAATATACAAGATGCCACTTCATAAATTTCGTCCCGAGGCTATTTTAGGTGCTGCGTCACCTTATTATTGGGCCAGGCCCATGTAATTTCGAAATACATAAGTATAGGCTATTTTTTAGAGTCCGTATGTGTGGGGAAACAAGAGATAGGGTTGATTTCGGACCCCTCCACCAAGGGCCACGAAATTCCCCCCTCTTCCTCCATATATACAGCCCTTAGGGCATCGTTTAGACTTTGGGTTTTGTTTAGATTAAAAGTTCGCCATAGCTGCAACTTCGCGTACTTCATTCGTGACAACTTATGACCAGAACTCGAAACTCTAAAAGACTAGACTCTAAGACCAGCAACTAGACACGACGATGCAACCGCAAATTCAACAAAGCAAAACCCTAAAAAGATTATGCAAAGGCTCAGATTGGTTCGGATATGATGAACTAACCCTAATTTTTTTTGTGGCTTTTTCGTGGACTGTAGGTATGAAGAACAGACTCGATCTAAACTACGAAAAACTGTAAAATCTCACCGAGCAACCTGGAAATCTGATACCACTTGATAGAGGCGGGGGTGTCCCGATCTTTCGATGAGATGGTAACTATCGATTTGGTGGAGACGACTTTGACGATCCGACTACAAACGTGCACGACGTTGCGCCTTAGCAATCGCTAAACCAATCTCCAGAGGTTATTGACCACGCCGGTGCACGATCAACCTGACCACGAAGGTCTATTCCTGCAAGCAATCGAAGAACGAGCAAGAATATGATAAAAGCAATCTGAATATTGCAAATATGTATGAAGTATTGATAAAGGTGGGGATCCGTAAGCGGTCTTGGTCTGGTCGTTGGACACAAACGAAGTACACGAAGTTGCAATGGCTAAGTTTTAACTAAACAAATCCCCAAAGTCTAAACGATGCCCTAAGGGCTGTATATATGGAGGAAGAGGGGGGAATTTCGTGGCCCTTGGTGGAGGGGTCCGAAATCAACCCTATCTCTTGTTTCCCCACACATACGGACTCTAAAAATAGCCTATACTTATGTATTTCGAAATTACATGGGCCTGGCCCAATAATAAGGTGACGCAGCACCTAAAATAGCATCGGGACGAAATTTATGAAGTGGCATCTTGTATATTTCGTCCAAGGCTTCATGCACCCATTATGGTGGCTTCAAAGTCCTGAAATCATCACTTGTAACTCCGTTCTTGTTCCCCTTGCGCATGCCATCATCTCCATGCTTGTTCTTGCTCCAATGTTCATCCTTCTCCAAGCTAGGCCCTTCATTTGTAAGCAAAACAAATGTATCCAATTTAGGCAGCATCATATTCTCATGAACATTAGAATCATTACCAAGAAACGAAAGTACCTGGTAATTTAGTTGGCGTGCACGAGCTCTAGTAATTGGTCCAGTATGTATAGCAGCAGGGGCTGGGGGTGTAACAATTGTATTGATGTCCTCATCAAGAGGTGGCAGGGAGGCGCTCGGGGTGGCGCTTGGCGGCGGGTCTGGCGAGGCCACTCGGGGTGGTAAGCGGCGGATCCGCGAGCGGCAACGGGAGCCGGGCGGCGGTGAGTCCGGCGACCGGAAGCGGAGAAGACGACGGACGCGGGGCGCGGGCTCGCGCGGGAGCCGCGGATGAGCGAGCGGCACACTCGGGCCCGACGTGGGATGGCCGTGGGCTCCGCGGACCACGGTGGCAGTGGGTCGGCAGGGTGACAAGTGGCGCGGCACGAGTGGCTCAGGGCGGCGGCGCTGCTGATGTGGCACGGCCCGATTGGTCGGAGTGAGGTGGAGGGAAGCGGCGGACATGTCCGGCGCGGCGCAGATGCGTCCGAACGCGCGAAAGAGGAGTGGATCTAGGAGAGTCCAAATGAGGTGCGGTTTTTGGCCACGTGATCGTGATCGAACGACCGAGAGGACGGAGGGGGTTTGCATAGGTTCTGGGCCACTTAGGAGACGTGTTGGGCTGCAACACACACAAGGCTTTTACGGTTCCTCGGTTAACCATTGGAGTATCAAACGAAGTCCAAATGGCACGAAACTGGACAGGCGGTCTACCGGTAGTATACCAAGGCCGCTTGGCAAGTCTCGGTCCAATCCAAGAACGTTTAACACCCGCACACGAAAAAAGGCAAAAGGGGACACCGGAGGACATAGGAGCGCCGGAATGCAAAATGGACAACGGGGAAAATGCTCGGATGCATGAGACGAACACGTATGCAAATGAGATGCACATGACGACATGATATGAAATGCATGACACGCAAGCAAATGACAAGGCAACCACAGCGAATAACTGGAAGACACCTGGCACATCGGTCTCGGGGCGTTACAACACTCCACCACTACGAGAGGATCTCGTCCCGAGATCTAGAATGGCACCGGAGGGAAAACGGAAGAGGAAGACGAGAGGTAAAACTAAGTTGCTTCTTAACAATTGAGTGAAACCAAAGAACCTTGAGAGGTTGCCAAAATTGAAAGAAAGAAAGCAATGGAGATGAACGTAGTTGAAAGCACTCCGTTAGAAAAGAGAAACAAGGAAGAACAAATTCGTATAGCACTCCGATTGAAAAGATATGCAAGACTTAATAGGATGAGAAGGACTTTAGCAGAAGACACAACACTCCGGTTAAATGGATAAGAATGAAAAGAACACGATCCTGACAAAACAAGAAGATGGGTTGAATTGAGCAACATCACAATGCCTCCGAAAGAAATGAAAGAATGTAAATGTAATGAACGGAGGGAACACAAGATCTTGAGAGAGCATGCTTACAACAAATGCTTGAATGGAATTGTTGGAAAATCAACAACGAAAAGAGTAAGCTTGTTGTAGGCTTATAGAGAACATCTTGAAATTATGAGGTGAAATTTTGCCACTAATGGAAACGATAGATTGGATTGATATCAACAAGGAGATGAGAAGCTTATTCCACCGGGAGGAAAAAAATGAAGAACTTGGATCATTTATAAGCACCATAAAAGCAACAATCCTTAGGGAAAGCTTTAGGTGAAATATAACCCAAGATAACTCCAATGAAGAGATTGGTGGATTTAAAATACCTCATTCTTAACAACATGTGAATCATGAAACATGAACCTCAAATTATCAAGAATGACATAATACCACCTCCAATGATACGGAAGAAGAATTGCACTCCGGATAGCAGGATGAAGAATGCTTGAGCTCCTCTGAAAGAATCTCGATGAACACTTCGAGAAGGAATTAAATCCTTGATGAACCATCATCTAGAGCCTCCATGAATAACTTCGGTAACAAAAGGATGAACAATCGAAATGAAAGAGAGGTTGAAAATACAAGGTGAAACCTTGTAATGATTTAGATGGATCTCCGTGGTGATATACTTGCGAGAGCTTGGAACTACGGAAAAAAGAAAAGATGAAACAAATGAAATCGAGAATTTGAAGAACCTCCGGAATGAGAAATTAATCACATGGATGAAACAAGAATAAGAATTATATTATGCTTATCCTTCACCAATTTAAATTGATGGCAAGCAACGGATTGTATACAACTTATTCTCGTAGAATGGATTAAGATAGATATAGCGCAAACTTGGAAAGGTCTTCTACGAACCACCGGTAGGATTGAAAAAACGAATGAATTGATAAGATAAAGAAGTAAGAGAAATCTTGAACAAACCACTGTAAGAATTGAAAATGAATGAAGAAAAGATAAAGAAACACCGGGAAGAATTAGCAAATGAACAAAGATGCTTGCGGGAATTTAGATGCAAGAGAACGAAGAGATCATGAACTGATTAAAGGATATTTTAATGATGCACTGGTAAGATTTAGAGAAAGAGAGGTGAAAGCTGAGAATGAATAATACTGAAATGATGGGCTCCGGATGATCAAACTGAAAAGACTTCTGAATTGCTCCGGATGGGTGAAAAGAATTCTCACAATCGAAAACAATTATGAGAGTAACGCAGCCAGCTAGAACCATGAATTTTTGAAAGAATGGATAAGATTTGGAGGAAAAAAACTCTTCTTCGGTCTTGAAGTGTTGTGAATGACGAAGAGAAGACAACACCATGAATTTTTGAGGCACTCCGGAATAATGAAGAATAGAAAGGTTGAACCAACGATGAAAAGAATTTGAAAGATCTTGGAGAAAGCATTTGACTGATGATAAGTCATTCTTACGTCAAGCTTTGAAATGAATTTGCGAATAACTCCGGGAAGATTAGAAGAGTCAGGTAAGATCCTGGGAAAAGACCTGTGGGTTAAGGCCCACTCAAAAGAAACACCATTTAACGATTACTTGAAGAGGAGAATGCACCGGTTGAAGTAAATGGCTCCAAAGGGATAACATCCTCGAAAGAGCTTGAATGAAAGCAGAGTGGAAACACAAATCTTTGAGATATCTTCAGCACTCCGGAATAATTGAATAGTAAGCGGGAAATGATTATGAGGTGCACGTGCATGAGAAAAGCATTTGAAATGAGGAAATGAATACGATCAACACTAAAACCTTGAGTTGGATCCACCGAAGAAGAAAGAGAGCGAAGAATGATGAACTTGTAGAGAAATCTTCACGAGAATCACCGGATAAGAACATGGACAGAAAAGAATGGAGGGACTTCTCATCAATAAGATGATACTTGATTAGAAATCCGAGTCCTCGAAGGGTGGGTGGGCGGGAAAACAAAGGCAACTTAGGAACGGATGAGACGAACACTGTTGAGAAGTCTTGAGTTGATCTTGCGGATGTTAAAATGATCAGATCCACTTGACGAGAAAACATGCTGGTTGAAAAAGGATAGACATGACAACCTCGATTATCATGAAGGATTGGTATTCACAACGGAGTATGAGAACACCATTTGGGAAAGGTATGGAATCAACATTTGACTTCGAAGCAACTCGAATATCACAAATGAAAACAAAACAAAGGATTGGCTTGCAAAATAAGCTGGAACGAACATATGATAGAGATTTCGTCCGAAGTTTTCGTGGTGGGGCCTACACGGGCTCGATCGTACAACACCATCATGTAAAAGGCAGTGCACATGACATACGAAGCGTCCCCGAGTCAGCATAACCAAGGACTCTTTAAGACACAACGAGACCACTGTAAAACCAACCGTGTATAGGCGGACCACTAGACGTCGAACCCCAATCTCATATCATACATCTGTCGGAAAGATATCCTAGGAGCTATTTGAATTCCCACTTATAAACTCCCGAAATTTTCTGGTTATGCAATCAGGTGTTGGGGATACAGGGGAAGCTTAATATCTCACCTAAAACTAGCAAATCCTACATCCAGCTGTACTGTAACACCCTCGATGCACACTCGCCGGTGGTCGTTACTCCTAGCGGGATCTAGACTGGCCCCACAGATCAATACTAGTCTTTTCTGCGCACTTTGTCCTCACTCGTGCGCAGAAAAGACTAGTATTGATCTGTGGGGCCAGTCTAGATCCTGCCAGGAGTAACGACCACCGGCGGGTGTACATCGAGGGTGTTACAAGTTGGTATCAGAGCCTTCCCCGACCTAAGGAGCCCCTGCTTGATCGAATCGCTGGTGTTATTGAGTCTAGAAATGTTTTGAGTCATTTAGGAATTATATATATCGAAGAGTTAGGACTTCTTTTTACTCCTCAGTCCCTTCGCCGCTCTGATGAGGCCTCCTGACGTAGAGTTTTGACTCTTCTCTTCTAAAAGTTCACTAAATTTTTTTAGGATCACGCGGGTATCTTGGAATCGTTCCGATGGTTTTGTGATGAGAACATTGTTCTTGGTGTCTCCGGTCATTTAGGGGTTGTGGCAGTGTCCCGGGGAGTTGAGCTCCGAGGTGTTGTCGTCACAATTTTATCGTTGCAGTTCTGGAATACCTGAGTTTAGTTTCGCCGACATCGAAAATCTCTTTTATGCAGTTGTTGGTGAGGTAACCTCGACGCCACCCAGTACTGGGGAGGGAGTTCGGGAGTATTGCCATAACTTGTATAACGGATGCTTTTCGAAGGTTGAGGTAGATGATTTCCGAAGGTTTCTTGGTTATGTGTTGAAGGATGGATACAGCTGGATGTAGGATTTGTTAGTTTTGGGTGAGATATTATGCTTCCCCTGTATCCCCAACACCTGATTGCATAACCGGAAAATTTCAGGAGTTTATAAGTGGGAATTCAAGTAGCTCTTCGGATTTCTTTACGACAGATGTATGATTTGAAATTGGGGTTTGACGTCTAGTGGTCCGCCTATCCACGGTTGGTTTTATAGTGGTCTCATTATGTCTTAAAGAGTCCTTGGCTTTGCTGACTCAGGGACGCTTCGTATGTCATGTGCACTACCTTGTACATGATGGTGTTGTACGATCGAGCCCGTGTAGGCCCGACCACGAAAACTTCGGACGAAATCTCTATCATATGTTTGTTCCGGCTTATTTTGCAAGCCAATCCTTTGTTTTGTTTTGGATTGTGGTATTCGAGTTGCTTCGAAGTCAAATGTTGATTCCATATCTTTCCTAAGTGGTGTTCTCATATTCCTATGTGAATACTAATCCTTCTCGATAATCAAGTTTGTCATGGAAATCCTGTTCAACCGGTGTGTTTTCTCTTCAAGCGAATCTGTTCATTTTCAACATCCGCAAGATACAATCTCAGCTTTCTCAACGTTGTTCGTTTCATCTATCCCAAGTTGTCTTTGTTTATCCCACCCACTCACCCTTTTTCTTCAAGGACTCAGATTTCTTAATCAAGTATCCTTTGATTCATGTGAAGTCTCTTCATTCTTTTCTTTCAATGTTCGTATCCGATGATTCTCATGAAGATTCTAATGAAGCTTCAAGCTCGTCACTCTTCACTCATTTTCTTCTCCGGTGGATTCATGTCAAGCTTTGTTGATCATATCTTTTCCTCGTTTCAAATGCCCTCTCATGACGGTGCACCTCATAATCATTCCACGCTCGCTATTCTTTTGTTCCGGAGTGCTGAAGATATCTCAGGAGATGCGTGTTTTCTTTCCTAATCCGTTCAAGATATCTCGAGGTTGCTATCTCATTCAAGCTATTTTATTCAACCGATGCTATCTCCTTTTCAAGTAATCATATCAACAGCGTTTTCTTTTGAGTGGGCCCATAACCCACAGGTCTTTTTCCAGGATCTTACCTGACTCTTCTTATTTTCTTGGAGCTATCCTCAAATTCTTTCAAAGTTTGATGTAGGAATGAATTGTCATCAGTGAAATGTCTTTCTCCAAGATCTTTCATTTCTTTTCATCGTTGGTTCAACCTTTAAAATCGTCATTCCGGAGTATCTCAACAATTCATGGTTGATGAGGACATCAATACCATTGTTACACCCACAGCCCCTACTGTTACATATACTGGACCAATTACTAGAGCTCGCGCACGCCAATTAAATTACCAGGTACTTTCGTTTCTTGGTAATGATTCTAATGTTCATGAGATTAGGATGCTGCCTAAATTGGATACATTTGTTTTGCTTACAAATGAAGGGCCTAGCTTGGAGAAGGATGAACACTGGAGCAAGAACACGCATGGAGTTGATGGCATGCGCAAGGGGATCAAGAACGGAGTTACAAGTGATGATTTCAGGACTTTGAAGCCGCCATAAGGAGTGCATGAAGCCTTGGACGAAATATACAAGATGCCACTTCATAATATTCGTCCATAGGCTATTCTAGGTGCCGCGTCACCTTATTAATGGGCCAGGCCCATGTAATTTCGAAATACTTAAGTATAGGCTATTTTTAGAGTCCGTATGTGTGGGGAAACAAGAGTAAGGGTTGGTTTCGGACCCCACCCTCAAGGGCCATGAAATTCCTCCCTCTTCCTCCATATATACAGCCCTTAGGGCGTCGTTTAGACTTTGGGTTTTTTTTAGATTAAAAGTTCGCCATAGCTGCAACTTCGCGTACTTCGTTTGTGTCCAACGACCAGACCAAGACGTCACAGAACCCCACCTTGATCAATAAAGCTTTCATCTTATATTCGCAATATCCCGATTGCAATCTCAGTTTCTTGCTTGTTCTTCGTTTGCTCGCAGGAAACAGACCCTCGTGGTCAGGTTGATCATGCTCCGGCGTGGTCAATAACCCTCGGAAGTTGGTTTAGCGATTGCTAAGGTGCGACGTCTCGCACGTTCGTAGTCGGATCGTCCAGGTCGACTCCCACAGAAAACGATAGCCACCATCTCATCGAAACATCAGGACACCTTAGCCTCTATCAAGTGGTATCAGATTTCCAGGTTGCTCGGTGAGATTTTACAGTTTTTCGTAGATTAGATCGAGTCTGTTCTTCATACCTACAGTCCACGAAAAAGCCAGAAAAAAAATTAGGGTTAGTTCATCATATCCGAACCAATCTGAGCCTTTGCATAATCTTTTTAGGGGTTTTGCTTTGTTGAATTTGCGGTTGCATCGTCGTGTCAAGTTGCTGGTCTTAGAGTCTAGTCTTTTAGAGTTTCGAGTTCTGGTCATAAGTTGTCACGCCGCCGCCGCACCATCATCATCGCCCATCTACCACTTTTGCTTATCCGCCACCGCTCTGAATACATATCCATATACCACAACCATATATCCACCACCAATCCGAGTTCTTCTCATATTAGGTTTGTTCTTGAGATCAATCTAAATTCTGATTCGTGTTTCCTTGCCTGCGTAGGTCTCAGAAAAAAAAAGAGTCTGGAGACCCCCGGGCAGTTTTTAGGCCAAAATTTTCACGGGCAAAATTTTTTTCCCTATCCTATTTTTAGGCTTTTCTGAGTCTTTTGAGCCACGTGCCATCATAGTGATTTTTTGTCGCACTTTTTCGTCGTCGCTGCCCTGATTTCCGAAAATGATAGAGGCAAAGGTGTCCCGTCTTTCGATGAGATGATGGATATCGCTTTGGTGGCAGTCGACTTTGACGATCCGACTACGAACGTGCGAGGACGTCGCGCCTTAGCAATCGCTAAACCAACTCCAAGAGGTTATTGACCACGCCGGAGCACGATCAACCTGACCACGAGGGTCTGTTTCCTGCGAGCAAACGAAGAACAAGCAAGAAACTGAGATTGCAATCTGGATATTGCGAATATAAGATGAAAGCTTTATTGATCAAGGTGGGGTTCTGTGACGCCTTTGTCTGGTCGTTGAACACAAACGAAGTACGCGAAGTTGCAGCTATGGCGAACTTTTAATCTAAACAAAACCCCCAAAGTGTAAACGGTGCCCTAAGGGCTGTATATATGGAGGAAGAGAGGGGGAATTTCGTGGCCCTTGGTGGAGGGGTCCGAAATCAACCCTATCTCTTGTTTCCCCACACATACGGACTCTAAAAATAGCCTATACTTATGTATTTCGAAATTACATGGGCCTGGCCCAATAAAAAGGTGACGCAACACCTATAATAGCCTCGGGACGAAATTTATGAAGTGGCATCTTGTATATTTCGTCCATGGCTTCATGCACCCATTATGGTGGCTTCAAAGTCCTGAAATCATCACTTGTAACTCCGTTCTTGTTCCCCTTGCGCATGGCATCATCTCCATGCTTGTTCTTGCTCCAATGTTCATCCTTCTCCAAGCTAGGCCCTTCATTTGTAAGCAAAACAAATGTATCCAATTTAGGCAGCATCATATTCTCATGAACATTAGAATCATTACCAAGAAACGAAAGTACCTGATAATTTAATTGGCGTGCGCGAGCTCTAGTAATTGGTCCCGTATATGTAGCAGTAGGGGTTGTGGGTGTAACAATGGTATTGATGTCCTCATCAGAAAAAAAGTCAAAAAAATATTTCGTGCCCATCCTATCAGTTTGACGAGGGAAGAGTTTTGAGACACTCGCCATTATAGTGATTTTTCGCAAAAAAAAGAGGAGCGAAAAAAAGGAGCGCGAAAAAAAAGAGCGAAAAAAAAGAGTTCCAGAGTGTGCTTTTCCTTTATTTACGTGCAGCGCCGTGATTTTGTTAGTGTTCTAGGCTCGCGTCTCTAGCACGGTCTAGCCTAGGACCAGCACAGTACCGTCATTGAGCGTTTATTCAACTTTGCATCTCTGAATTGATTATTGCTGACCCTTTTTGCTACCATACTATAAGCCTTCCCAGCTCCACATACATCTACGTCGTGCGTTTGACTCTACCTGGCAATCGCTCATCCAAGCTTTTGAGAGTTTTGACTACAACGGTTGCCGATCACCGCCTGCTGCTGGGTAAGAACTGGTAAGAATTTGAGATTTGCTTGACGGATTTGTGACACCCGCCACCACCACCACTTGTTATTAGTCTGTAGGATCATATTCTTGTGTGTTTCTATTGCTGCTAACCATGCCAGGATCACAAGCCGACGAGACTGACTGGGAGAAATTGACGAACAAGGAGCTTCATGATATGTTTCAGCAAATGATGAGTGGACAGGTGCAAGATGTGATAAACAGATTTGAAGAGGCCATGGAGAAGATAGATGGCATGGAGAAGACGTTTGAAACAAAGCTCGATAACAAGTTTGCTGAATTGCTTTTGTGTTTTCCACCACCACCACCGGCTGCTCCTGCCGCACCTCTGCAACAACAGCAACAACATCGACTACCTCCACGTCGGGAAACAGCCCTCCGCCGAGCGAGCCGTGTCCCTCTTCAGTCGGGCCAAACTGCTGGTGCTGCTGTTGATACTTCTGTGGCTCCTACTGCTGATGTGGAGGAGGATGATTATGTGGGAGATTATGAGGATGAGGTTGATCAAAATCAGAACTACGTGCCACCACCAGCACAGCAACCACCAGGTCGTCCACATGCAAATAATGGCAATGGTAGGGCTCACCCTCAGGTACGAGATCATGACCATCTCCCTAAACTAAAATTGAATATTCCACCATTTGAGGGTAGATATGTTCCTGATATATATCTTACTTGGGAGTTAGAAACTGAACAACGATTTACATGTTTACAATATCCCGAGGAGAGACGTGTTCCTGCTGCTGTTTGTGCTTTCACTAGTTTTGCATGTGTTTGGTGGTCTGAGCATTGTAGATTATATCCTATTCCGGCTACTTGGGCTACTTTGAAAACTGCTATGCGTACTCGTTGGGTTCCACCATATTATCAACGTGAATTACTTCAAAAATTGCAGCGCTTAAGACAGGGAAAAAATTCTGTAGAAGAATATTATCAGGAATTACAAACTGGCATGATTAGATGTGGTATTGTTGAGGAGAATGAAGCTATGCTTGCACATTTTATGGGTGGATTAAATAGAGAGATTCATACGATTCTAGAGTATAAGGAGTATACTAATATCACTCGTTTATTCCATCTTGCTTGTAAAGCTGAACGTGAAGTGCAGGATCGACAGGCATTGGCGCGGACTAACTTTTCTGCAGGTCGACCTTCATCATGGACACCACGTGCATCATCTACTTCCACACGTTCTGCTACACCGGCGCCTCCGTCGGCTGCCACCTCCAACCGTGATACAATAAAGCAGGCACAATCACCACTATCTGCCAAGAGCACACCTTCTGGGCCTGCAAAGAGCTCTTCTTCATCCATGGCATCAACAGGGCAAACACATGATATTATTTGTCGACGTTGCAAGGGTGGAGGTCATTATGCGAGAGAATGCCCATCTAAGCGTGTGATGATTGTTACTGAGGATGGTGGGTATGAGTCCGCTAGTGACTATGATGAGGAGCCTTTGGCTCTTATTACACGTGAAGAACACGGTGGAGACGATTCTGATCATGAGACGCAATACATGGCTCCTGAAGATGCTGACAGGTATGAATGTTTAGTTGCTCAACGTGTTTTGAGTGTGCAGGTTACACAAGCTGAGCAAAATCAGAGGCATAATTTGTTCCATACAAAGGGAGTTGTGAAGGAACGTTCTGTTCGCGTGATCATAGAGTGGGAGGAGTGCTCATCAAGAAGAACATCAAGGAGTGGGAGGAGTGCCTACCTATCGCCGAGTTCGCCTACAACCGAGCAAGACACTCAACAATCGGCAAGTCCCCCTTCAAGGTCATCTACGGCTTCAACCCTTTGTCACCATTGGACATTCTCCCTCTACCACTCCAAGAGCGCATCAATTTGGACGCTAGTGCAAGAGTGATAGAGGCAAAGGTGTCCCGTCTTTCGATGAGATGATGGATATCGCTTTGGTGGCAGTCGACTTTGACGATCCGACTACGAACGTGCGAGGACGTCGCGCCTTAGCAATCGCTAAACCAACTCCGAGAGGTTATTGACCATGCCGGAGCACGATTAACCTGACCACGAGGGTCTGTTTCCTGCGAGCAAACGAAGAACAAGCAAGAAACTGAGACTGCAATCTGGATATTGCGAATATAAGATGAAAGCTTTATTGATCAAGGTGGGGTTCTGTGACGCCTTTGTCTGGTCGTTGAACACAAACGAAGTACGCGAAGTTGCAGCTATGGCGAACTTTTAATCTAAACAAAACCCAAAGTCTAAACGGTGCCCTAAGGGCTGTATATATGGAGGAAGAGAGGGGGAATTTCGTGGCCCTTGGTGGAGGGGTCCGAAATCAACCCTATCTCTTGTTTCCCCATACATACGGACTCTAAAAATAGCCTATACTAATGTATTTCGAAATTACATGGGACTGGCCCAATAAAAAGGTGACGCAGCACCTATAATAGCCTCTGGACGAAATTTATGAAGTGGCATCTTGTATATTTCGTCCAAGGCTTCATGCACTCGTTATGGTGGCTTCAAAGACCTGAAATCATCACTCGTAACTCCGTTCTTGTTCCCCTTGCGCATGACATCATCTCCATGCTTTCTCTTGCTCCAATGTTCATCCTTCTCCAAGCTAGGCCCTTCATTTGTAAGCAAAACAAATGTATCCAATTTAGGCAGCATCATATTCTCATGAACATTAGAATCATTACCAAGAAACGAAAGTACCTGGTAATTTAGTTGGCGTGCGCGAGCTCTAGTAATTGGTCCAGTATGTATAGCAGCAGGGGCTGTGGGTGTAACAATGGTATTGATGTCCTCATCATCCTCCCCTTCTTGAAATGAAGTCGTCCTCGACGGAAGTTCATCTTCCTCACCCAAATAAGGCTTCAAATCTGCAATGTTAAAAGTGGGACTAACCCCAAAATCTGCAGGCAGCTCAAGTTTGTATGCATTATCATTTATTTTCTCTAACACCTTAAAGGGACCATCAGCACGTGGCGTTAGCTTTGATTTGCGCAAATCAGGAAATCTATCTTTACGCAAATGTCACCAAACAAGATCTCCAGGTGCAAACACAACATGTTTTCTACCCTTATCTCCAGCAAGTTTATATTTAGCATTCATATGCTCAATGTTTTCCTTAATTAACTCATGCATTTTTAAAACCAATTCAACACGTTGTTTAGCATCAAAATTAACCTTCTCCGAAGATGGAAGAGGCAACAAATCAATAGGTGCACGAGGTAGGAAACCATACACATATTCAAAAGGGCACATCTTTGTAGTAGAATGCAATGAACGATTATAAGCAAATTCAATATGAGGCAAGCATTCCTCCCACATTTTCTTATTATTCTTCAAAACAGCCCTAAGCATAGTAGACAATGTTCTATTGACTACTTCAGTTTGTCCATCAGTTTGGGGGTGACAAGTAGTACTAAAAAGCAGTTTAGTCCCCAACTTAGCCCATAAACATCTCCAAAAGTGGCTATGAAATTTAGTATCACGATCTGAAACAATAGTATTTGGCACACCATGCAAGCGAATAATTTCACGGAAGAACAAATCAGCAACATTAACAGCATCATCGCTTTTATGACATGGTATAAAGTGTGCCATTTCCGAGAATCTATCCACGACAACAAATATGCTATCCCTCCCCTTCTTTGTTCGAGGTAAACCTAAAACAAAGTCCATAGATATATCCTCCCAAGGAACACTAGGTACAGGCAAAGGCATATATAAACCATGAGGATTGAGTCGTGACTTAGCTTTTTGACATGTAGTACAGCGAGCAATAAAACGCTCAACATCCCGTCTCATCTTTGGCCAAAAGAAATGTGTAGCAAGTACGTCCTCCATCTTCTTCACGCCAAAGTGTCCCATTAATCCTCCTCCATGCGCCTCCTGCAACAACAAAAGACGAACAGAGCTAGCTGGAATGTGATGAGGACATCAATACCATTGTTACACCCACAGCCCCTACTGCTACATATACGGGACCAATTACTAGAGCTCGCGCACGCCAATTCAATTATCAGGTACTTTCGTTTCTTGCTAATGATTCTAATGTTCATGAGAATATGATGCTGCCTAAATTGGATACATTTGTTTTGCTTACAAATGAAGGGCCTAGCTTGGAGAAGGATGAACATTGGAGCAAGAACAAGCATGGAGATGATGGCATGCGCAAGGGGAACAAGAACGGAGTTACAAGTGATGATTTCAGGACTTTGAAGCCACCATAATGGGTGCATGAAGCCTTGGACGAAATATACAAGATGCCACTTCATAAATTTCGTCCCGAGGCTATTATAGGTGATGCGTCACCTTTTTATTGGGCCAGGCCCATGTAATTTCGAAATACATAAGTATAGGCTATTTTTAGAGTCCGTATGTGTGGGGAAACAAGAGATAGGGTTGATTTCGGACCCCTCCACCAAGGGCCACGAAATTCCCCTCTCTTCCTCCATATACACAGCCCTTAGGGCACCGTTTAGACTTTGGGTTTTGTTTAGATTAAAAGTTCGCCATAGCTGCAACTTCACGTACTTCGTTTGTGTTCAACGACCAGACAAAGGCGTCACAGAACCCCACCTTGATCAATAAAGCTTTCATCTTATATTCGCAATATCCAGATTGCAATCTTAGTTTCTTGCTTGTTCTTCGTTTGCTCGCAGGAAACAGACCCTCGTGGTCAGGTTGATCGTGCTCCGGCGTGGTCAATAACCTCTCGGAGTTGGTTTAGCGATTGCTAAGGCGCGACGTCCTCGCACGTTCGTAGTCGGATCGTCAAAGTCGACTTCCACCAAAGCGAAATCCACCATCTCATCGAAAGACGGGACACCTTTGCCTCTATCAAGTGGTATCAGATTTCCAGGTTGCTCGGTGAGATTTTACAGTTTTTCGTAGTTTAGATCGAGTCTGTTCTTCATACCTATAGTCCACGAAAAAGCCAAAAAAAATTAGGGTTAGTTCATCCCATCCGAACCAATCTGAGGTTTTGCATAATCTTTTCTGTATTTGCTTTGTTGAATTTGCGGTTGCATCATCGTGTCCAGTTGCTGGTCTTAGCGTCTAGTCTTTTAGAGTTTCGAGTTCTGTTCACAGGTTGTCACGTCGCCGCTACCAAATGTCACCACCGCATCATCATTGTCGCTGTTGCCATATACCACGACCTCATATTCACCGCCAATCCGAATCCATATACGCCACCACATATCCGCCGCCATCACGCCAATCCGAGTTCACCTGCAACATATATCCGCCACCTGTCCGTGTTCCACCAGATTCATCTCCGCCACCAGTCCGAGTTCCACCAGATTCATCTCCGCCACCAGTCCTAGTCCGAGTCCAGTAATTGTTGCATTGTTCTCGATTTCCAGATCACGCGATACTCCGAGTCGTGACAGAGAAGGACTCCCCAACTTCCGAGCCATCCGCAGAAGAAAAATAGTTCCAATTTCCAAAAAAAAACTAAGTCTGGAAAATTCTGGCTAGGCAGTTTTTAGACCATCTGTAGACTTTTTTGTAAAAAATTTGTTCCGGAGCAAAAAAAAAAGAGGAAAAAAAAGTGCAAAAAAAAGAGAAAAAAAAATTCAGAGTGTGCTCCTTCCTTGTTTACGTGCCGCGCCGTGATTTTGTTGGTGTTCTAGGCTCGCGTCTCTAGCACAGTCTAGCCTAGGACCAGCACAGTACCGTCGTTGAGCGTTTATTCAACTTTGCATCTCTGAATTGATTATTGCTGACCCTTTTTGCTACCATATTATAAGCCTTCCCAGCTCCACATACGTCTACGTCGTGCGTTTGACTCTCCCTGGTAATCGCTCTATCCAAGCTTTGAGAGTTTTGACTACAACGGTTGCCGATCACCGCCAGTTGCTGGGTAAGAACTGGTAAGAATTTGAGTTTTGCTTGACGGATTTGTGACACCCACCACCACCACTTGTTCGTAGTCTGTAGGATCATATTCTTGTGTGTTTCTATTGCTGCTAACCATGCCAGGATCACAAGCCGACGAGATTGACTGGGAGAATTTATCGAACAAGGAGCTTCATGATAAGTTTCAGCAAATGATGACTGAACAGGTGCAAGATGTGCTGAACAATTTTGAAGAGGCCATGGAGAAGATCACTGGCCTTGAGAAGACGTTCGAAACAAAGCTCAATAACAAGTTTAATGAATTGTTCGCGCGTCTTCCACCACCACCACCCGCTGCACCTAACGCACCTCTCCAACAACAACAACAACGACTACCTCCACGTCGTGAAATAGACCTTCGCCGAGCGAGCCGTGTTCCTCTTGCGTTTGGCCAAACTGTTGGTGCTGCTGTTGATACTTCTGTGGCTCCTGCTGCTGATGCGGAGGAGGATGATTATGTGGGAGATTATGAGGATGAGGTTGATCAAAATCAGCACTACGTGCAGCCACCTGCACCACCACCAGCAGGTCGAGCTCAGGTATATATTCGTAATGGTAGGCCTGCACCACCACCTCAGGTATGAGATGATGTCCATATTCCTAAACTGAAATTGAATATTCCACCATTTGAGGGTAGATATGTTCCTGATATATATCTTACTTGGGAGTTAGAAACTGAACAACGATTTACATGTTTACAATATCCTGAGGAGAGACGGGTTGCTGCTGCTATTTGTGCTTTCACTAGTTTTGCATGTGTATGGTGGTCTGAACATTGTAGATTATATCCTATTCCAACTACTTGGGCTGCTTTGAAAACTGCTATGCGTACTCGTTGGGTTCCACCATATTATCAACGTGAATTGCTTCAAAAATTACAGTGCTTAAGACAAGGAAAAAATTTTGTAGAAGAATATTATCAGGAATTACAAACTCGCATGATTAGATGTGGTATTGTTGAGGAGAATGAAGCTATGCTTGCACGTTTTCTGGGTGGATTAAATAGAGAGATTCAGACCATTCTAGACTATAAGGAGTATACTAATATCACTCGTTTATTCCATCTTGCTTGTAAAGCTGAACGTGAAGTGCAGGATCGACAAGCATTGGCGCGAACTAACTTTTCTGCAGGCCGACCTTCATCATGGACACCGCGTGCATCTTCTACTTCAACTGCACCAGCACCTCAGTCACGTGCCTCCTCCAGTCGTGATACAAGAAAACAGGCACAACCACCATTATCTGCCAAGAGCGCACCTGCTGGGCCTGCACAGAGTTCTTCTTCTTCCATGGCATCAACAGGGCACACAAGTGATATTATTTGTCGTCGTTGTAAGGGAGAAGGTCATTATGCGAGAGAATGCAAATCTCCGCGTGTGATGATTGCTACCGCGGATGGTGGATATGAGTCCGCTAGTGACTATGATGAGGAGACTTTGGCTCTTATTACACGTGAAGAACATGGTGGAGATGATTCTGATCATGAGACGCAATACATGGCTCCTGAAGACGCTGACAGGTATGAATGTTTAGTTGCTCAACGTGTTTTGAGTGTGCAGGTCACACAAGCTGAGCAAAATCAAAGGCACAATTTGTTCCATACCAAGGGAGTTGTGAAAGAACGTTCTGTGCACGTCATCATAGATGGAGGGAGCTGCAACAACTTGGCTAGCATGGAGATGGTGGAGAAGCTTTCTCTCACCACAAGACCACATCCACATCCTTACTACATCCAATGGTTCAACAACAGCGGCAAGGTTAAGGTAACACGTACTGTTCGTGTGCATTTTAGTATATCTACATATGCTGATTATGTTGATTGTGATGTGGTACCTATGCAAGCATGTTCCTTATTACTTGGTAGACCATGGCAATTTGATAAAAATTCTATACACCATGGTAGAAACAATCACTATACTCTTGTTCATAAGGATAAAAATATTACTTTGCTTCCTATGACTCCTGATTCTATTTTGAAAGATGATATTAATAGAGCTAATAAAGCAAAACAAGAGAAGAATAAGAGTGAAAATCAGATTGTGGCAAAAGAATTTGAGCAACAAATGAAGCCTAATAATAAACCATCTATTGTTGCTTCTGAAATTAAATTAAAAAGTGCATGTTTATTTGCCACCAAATCTGATATTGATGAGCTAGATTTCAGCAAATCTGTTTGCTATGCTTTTGTGTGCAAAGAGGCATTATTTTCATTCGAGGACGTGCCTTCCTCTTTGCCTCCTGCTATCACTAACATTTTGCAGGAGTTCGCTGACGTCTTTCCACAAGACGTGCCACCGGGATTGCCACCTATTCGAGGGATTGAGCATCAGATCGACTTAATTCCCGGTGCTTCACTGCCAAACCGTGCGCCATACCGTACCAATTCAGAGGAGACGAAGGAGATTATGCGTCAAGTATAAGAGCTTCTCGACAAAGGTTATATACGTGAATCCCTTAGTCCTTGTGTTGTTCCTATTATTCTAGTGCCGAAAAAGGATGGTACATCGCGTATGTGTGTTGATTGTAGAGGCATTAATAATATTACTATTTGTTATCGTCATCCTATTCCTAGGCTAGATGATATGCTTGATAATTGAGTGGCTCTATAATATTCTCCAAAGTTGATTTGCGTAGTGGATACCATCAAATTCGTATGAAATTGGGGGATGAATGGAAAACAACATTTAAAACTAAGTTTGGATTATATGAGTGGTTAGTCATGCCTTTTGGTTTAACTAATGCGCCTAGTACTTTCATGAGACTAATGAACGAAGTTTTACGTGCTTTCATTGGACGATTTGTGGTAGTCTATTTTGATGATATACTGATTTATAGCAGATCTTTGGAAGAACATTTGGATTATTTACGTGCTGTTTTTATTGCTCTACGTGATGCACGTTTGTTTGTTAACCTTGGGAAGTGCACCTTTTGCACCGACCGAGTATCTTTTCTTGGCTATGTTGTTACTCCACAGGGAATTGAAGTTGATAAAGCCAAGATTGAAGCTATTGAGAGTTGGCCGCAGCCCAAAACGGTCACACAAGTGAGGAGTTTTCTTGGCCTCGCTGGATTCTATAGGCGTTTTGTGAGAGATTTCAGCACCATTGCTGCACCTCTCAATGAGCTTACAAAGAAAGATGTGCCTTTTCTTTGGGGTACCGCACAGGAAGAAGCCTTCACGGTATTGAAAGATAAGTTGACACATGCTCCTTTACTCCAACTTCCTGATTTTAATAAGACTTTTGAGCTTGAATGTGATGCTAGTGGAATTGGATTAGGAGGTGTGTTATTACAAGATGGCAAACCTGTTGCATACTTTTCTGAAAAATTGAGAGGGCCTAGTCTGAATTATTCTACTTATGATAAAGAATTATATGCCCTTGTTCGGACTTTAGAAACATGGCAACATTATTTATGGCCCAAAGAATTTGTTATACATTCTGATCATGAATCTTTGAAACATATTAAATGATAGAGGCGGGGTGTCCCGATCTTTCGATGAGATGATAACTATCGATTTGGTGGAGACGACTTTGACGATCCGACTACAAACGTGCAACGACGTTGTGCCTTAGCAATCGCTAAACCAACTCCGAGAGGTTATTGACCACGCTGGAGCACGATCAACCTGACCACGAAGGTCTATTCCTGCAAGCAATCGAAGAACGAGCAAGAATATGATAAAGAAATCTGAATATTGCGAATATATATGAAGTATTGATAATGGTGGGGATCCGTAAGCGGTCTTGGTCTGGTCGTTGGACACAAACGAAGTACACGAAGTTGCAATGGCTAACTTTTAACTAAACAAATCCCAAGGAAAAGCTACTAGATGGATCTACTTATATAGGAGCAAGGGGTGGAGGCCAAGGAGGTTGGAGGACGTCCCAAGGCAGCCTAAAACTAAATCTAGGTCGTACAAGGCCAATGGGCCCAAGTGGAGGTGATGTAACACCTTTGGACTTGTAGTTTGACTCGGATTCTGCTGCAGCATCAGATTGTTTCGTCCACAACTCAACGCTCCGGACGAATTTGAAGGTGATTCCAATTGGGTTGGAAAGTGCACGAAATCTAGTTTCCAACAAAAAACGAATCACCCAATTCGGAGTCCGTATGAAAAACATGTGTGCGTTTTGAGTCAGGTATGTCTGTGCAGTCCGAATCTGAATCCAAAACGTGAGAGACTTGGACTCTATCTTCTCTTAGGCCAAAAGTGACGTGAGAGAACTTTTTGGACAGCAAATAAACATCTCTTTCTTCCTTATCTTCATATGTGGATTGTACAAATGTCCCATACACCTGCAATTAGACAAAACACAAAAGTGTGTGAAGTATTTTTGTTCTGGATAACAAAAATAGATTATTGAATAGTTTGCACTAGAAATCACCTGACAAATATGCATATATGCAATATTTTTGGTCATATCCAAGGTAGTCATGTCCTCATCATTACACGTGAAGAACATGGTGGAGATGATTCTGATCATGAGACGCAATACATGGCTCCTGAAGACGCTGACAGGTATGAATGTTTAGTTGCTCAACGTGTTTTGAGTGTGCAGGTCACACAAGCTGAGCAAAATCAGAGGCACAATTTGTTCCATACCAAGGGAGTTGTGAAGGAACGTTTTGTGCGCGTCATAATAGACGGAGGGAGCTGCAACAACTTGGCTAGCATGGAGATGGTGGAGAAGCTTTCTCTCACCACAAGACCACATCCACATCCTTACTACATCCAATGGTTCAACAACAGCGGCAAGGTTAAGGTAACACGTACTGTTCGTGTGCATTTTAGTATCTCTACATATGCTGATTATGTTGATTGTGATGTGGTACCTATGCAAGCATGTTCCTTATTACTTGGTAGACCATGGCAATTTGATAAAAATTCTGTACACCATGGTAGAAACAATCACTATACTCTTGTTCATAAGGATAAAAATATTACTTTGCTTCCTATGACTCCTGATTCCATTTTGAAAGATGATATTAATAGAGCTAATAAAGCACAACAGGAGAAGAATAAGAGTGAAAATCAGATTGTGGCAAAAGAATTTGCGCAACAAATGAAGCCTAATAATAAACCATCTAGTGTTGCTTCTGAAATTAAATTGAAAAGTGCATGTTTATTTGCCACCAAATCTGATATTGATGAGCTAGATTTCAGCAAATCTGTTTGCTATGCTTTTGTGTGCAAAGAGGCATTATTTTCATTCGAGGACGTGCCTTCCTCTTTGCCTCCTGCTGTCACTAACATTTTGCAGGAGTTCACTGACGTTTTTCCACAAGACGTGCCACCGGGATTACCGCCTATTCGAGGGATTGAGCATCAGATTGACTTAATTCCCGGTGCTTCACTGCCAAACCGTGCACCATACCGTACCAATCCAGAGGAGACGAAGGAGATTATGCGTCAAGTACAAGAGCTTCTCGACAAAGGTTATATACGCGAATCCCTTAGTCCTTGTGCTGTTCCTATTATTCTAGTGTCGAAAAAGGATGGTACATCACGTATGTGTGTTGATTGTAGAGGCATTAATAATATTACTATTCGTTATCGTCATCCTATTCCTAGGCTAGATGATATGCTTGATGAATTGAGTGGCTCTACAATATTCTCCAAAGTTGATTTGCGTAGTGGCTACCATCAAATTCGTATGAAATTGGGAGATGAATGGAAAACAGCATTTAAAACTAAGTTTGGAGTATATGAGTGGTTAGTCATGCCTTTTGGGTTAACTAATGCACCTAGTACTTTCATGAGATTAATGAACGAAGTTTTACGTGCTTTCATTGGACGATTTGTGGTAGTTTACTTTGATGACATATTGATTTATAGCAGATCTTTGGAGGAACATTTGGAACATTTACGTGCTGTTTTTATTGCTCTACGTGATGCACGTTTGTTTGGTACCCTTGGGAAGTGCACCTTTTGCACCGACCGAGTATCTTTTCTTGGCTATGTTGTTACTCCACAGGGAATTGAAGTTGATAAAGCCAAGATTGAAGCTATTGAGAGTTGGCCGCAGCCCAAAACGGTCACACAAGTGAGGAGTTTTCTTGGCCTCGCTGGATTCTATAGGCGTTTTGTGAGAGATTTCAGCACCATTGCTGCACCTCTCAATGAGCTTACAAAGAAATATGTGCCTTTTCTTTGGGGTACCGCACAGGAAGAAGCCTTCACGGTATTGAAAGATAAGTTGACACATGCTCCTTTACTCCAACTTCCTGATTTTAATAAGACTTTTGAGCTTGAATGTGATGCTAGTGGAATTGGATTAGGAGGTGTGTTATTACAAGATGGCAAACCTGTTGCATACTTTTCTGAAAAATTGAGTGGGCCTAGTCTGAATTATTCTACTTATGATAAAGAATTATATGCTCTTGTTCGGACTTTAGAAACATGGCAACATTATTTATGGCCCAAAGAATTTGTTATACATTCTAATCATGAATCTTTGAAACATATTAAAAGTCAAGCTAAACTGAATCGTAGACATGCTAAATGGGTTGAATTCATTGAGACTTTTCCTTATGTCATTAAACACAAGAAGGGAAAAGAAAATGTTATTGCTGATGCATTGTCTCGCCGCTATACTATGCTTTCACAACTTGACTTCAAAATATTTGGTTTGGAGACCATCAAAGATCAATATGTGCATGATGATGATTTTAAAGATGTAATGCAGAATTGTAAAGAAGGAAGAATGTGGAACAAGTTTGTCGTTAACGATGGATTTGTGTTTCGTGCTAACAAGCTATGCATTCCAGCTAGCTCCGTTCGTCTTTTGTTGTTGCAGGAGGCGCATGGAGGAGGATTAATGGGACACTTTGGCGTGAAGAAGACGGAGGACGTACTTGCTACACATTTCTTTTGGCCAAAGATGAGACATGATGTTGAGCGTTTTATTGCTCGCTGCACTACATGTCAAAAAGCTAAGTCACGACTCAATCCTCATGGTTTATATATGCCTTTGCCTGTACCTAGTGTTCCTTGGGAGGATATATCTATGGACTTTGTTTTAGGTTTACCTCGAACAAAGAAGGGGAGGGATAGCATATTTGTTGTCGTGGATAGATTCTCGAAAATGGCACACTTTATACCATGTCATAAAAGCGATGATGCTGTTAATGTTGCTGATTTGTTCTTTCGTGAAATTATTCGCTTGCATGGTGTGCCAAATACTATTGTTTCGGATCGTGATACTAAATTTCTTAGCCACTTTTGGAGATGTTTATGGGCTAAGTTGGGGACTAAACTGCTTTTTAGTACTACTTGTCACCCCCAAACTGATGGACAAACTGAAGTAGTCAATAGAACGTTGTCTACTATGCTTAGGGCTGTTTTGAAGAATAATAAGAAAATGTGGGAGGAATGCTTGCCTCATATTGAATTTGCTTATAATCGTTCATTGCATTCTACTACTAAGATGTGCCCTTTTGAAGTTGTGTATGGTTTCCTACCTCGTGCACCTATTGATTTGTTGCCTCTTCCATCTTCGGAGCAGGTTAATTTTGATGCTAAACAACGTGCTGAATTGATTTTAAAAATGCATGAGTTAACTAAGGAAAACATTGAGCGTATGAATGCTAAATATAAACTTGCTGGAGATAAGGGTAGAAACATGTTGTGTTTGCACCTGGAGATCTTGTTTGGTTACATTTGCGTAAGGATAGATTTCCGGATTTGCGCAAATCAAAGCTAATGCCACGTGCTGATGGTCCCTTTAAGGTGTTAGAGAAAATAAATGATAATGCATAAAACTTGAGCTGCCTGCAAATTTTGGGGTTAGTCCCACTTTTAACATTGCAGATTTGAAGCCTTATTTGGGTGAGGCAGATGAGCTTCCGTCGAGGACGACTTCATTTCAAGAAGGGGATTAATAATACCATTGTTACACCCACACCCCCCTACTGCTACATATACGGGACCAATTACTAGAGCTCGTGCACGCCAATTAAATTATCAGGTACTTTCGTTTCTTGGTAATGATTCTAATGTTCATGAGAATATGATGCTGCCTAAATTGGATACATTTGTTTTGCTTACAAATGAAGGGCCTAGCTTGGAGAAGGATGAACATTGGAGTAAGAACAAGCATGGAGATGATGCCATGCGCAAGGGGAACAAGAACGGAGTTACAAGTGATGATTTCAGGACTTTGAAGCCACCATAATGGGTGCATGAAGCCTTGGACGAAATATACAAGATGCCACTTCATAAATTTCGTCCCAAGGCTATTATAGGTGCTGCGTCACCTTTTTATTGGGCCAGGCCCATGTAATTTCGAAATACATAAGTATAGGCTATTTTTAGAGTCCGTATGTGTGGGGAAACAAGAGATAGGGTTGATTCGGACCCCTCCACCAAGGGCCACGAAATTCCCCTCTCTTCCTCCATATATACAGCCCTTAGGGCACCGTTTAGACTTTGGGTTTTGTTTAGATTAAAAGTTCGCCATAGCTGCAACTTCACGTACTTCGTTTGTGTTCAATGACCAGACAAAGGCGTCACAGAACCCCACCTCGATCAATAAAGCTTTCATCTTATATTCGCAATATCCAGATTGCAATCTTAGTTTCTTGCTTGTTCTTCGTTTGCTCGCAGGAAACAGACCCTCGTGGTCAGGTTGATCGTGCTCTGGCGTGGTCAATAACCTCTCGGAGTTGGTTTAGCGATTGCTAAGGCGCGACGTCCTCGCATGTTCGTAGTCGGATCGTCAAAGTCGACTTCCACCAAAGCAAAATCCACCATCTCATCGAAAGATGGGACACCTTTGCCTCTATCAGAATGCATAGCTTGTTAGCACGAAACACAAATCCATCATTAACGACAAACTTGTTCCACATTCTTCCTTCTTTACAATTCTGCATTACATCTTTAAAATCAGCATCATGCACATATTGATCTTTGATGGTCTCCAAACCAAATATTTTGAAGTCAAGTTGTGAAAGCATAATATAGCGACGAGACAAAGCATCAGCAATAACATTTTCTTTTCCCTTCTTGTGTTTAATGACATAAGGGAAAGTCTCAATGAATTCAACCCATTTAGCATGTCTATGATTCAGTTTAGCTTGACTTTTAATATGTTTCAAAGATTCATGATCAGAATGTATAACAAATTCTTTGGGCCATAAATAATGTTGCCATGTTTCTAAAGTCCGAACAAGAGCATATAATTCTTTATCATAAGTAGAATAATTCAGACTAGGCCCACTCAATTTTTCAGAAAAGTATGCAACAGGTTTGCCATCTTGTAATAACACACCTCCTAATCCAATTCCACTAGCATCACATTCAAGCTCAAAAGTCTTATTAAAATCAGGAAGTTGGAGTAAAGGAGCATGTGTGAACTTATCTTTCAATACCGTGAAGGCTTCTTCCTGTGCGGTACCCCAAAGAAAAGATACATCTTTCTTTGTAAGCTCATTGAGAGGGGCAGCAATGGTGCTGAAATCTCTCACAAAACGCCTATAGAATCCAGCGAGGCCAAGAAAACTCCTCACTTGTGTGACCGTTTTGGGCTGCGGCCAACTCTCAATAGCTTTAATCTTGGCTTTATCAACTTCAATTCCCTGTGCAGTAACAACATAGCCAAGAAAAGATACTCGATCGGTGCAAAAGGTGCACTTCCCAAGGTTACCAAACAAACGTGCATCACGTAGAGCAATAAAAACAGCACGTAAATGTTCCAAATGTTCTTCCAAAGATCTGCTATAAATCAATATGTCATCATAGTAAACTACCACAAATCGTCCAATGAAAGCATGTAAAACTTCGTTCATTAATCTCATGAAAGTACTAGGTGCATTAGTTAACCCAAAAGGCATGACTAACCACCATATAATCCAAACTTAGTTTTAAATGCTATTTTCCATTCATCTCCCAATTTCATACGAATTTGATGGTATCCACTATGCAAATCAACTTTGGAGAATATTGTAGAGCCACTCAATTCATCAAGCATATCATCTAGCCTAGGAATAGGATGACGATAATGAATAGTAATATTATTAATGCCTCTACAATCAACACACATACGTGATGTACCATCCTTCTTCGGCACTAGAATAATAGGAACAACACAAGGACTAGGGATTCGCGTATATAACCTTTGTCGAGAAGCTCTTGTACTTGACGCATAATCTCCTTCGTCTCCTCTGGATTGGTATGGTATGGTGCACGGTTTGGCAGTGAAGCACCGGTAATTAAGTCAATCTGATGCTCAATCCCTCGAATAGGCGGTAATCCCGGTGGCACGTCTTATGGAAAGACGTCAGCGAACTCCTGCAAAATGTTAGTGACAGCAGGAGGCAAAGAGGAAGGCACGTCCTCGAATGAAAATAATGCCTCTTTGCACACAAAAGCATAGCAAACAGATTTGCTAAAATCTATCTCATCAATATCAGATTTGGTGGCAAATAAACATGCACTTTTCAATTTAATTTCAGAAGCAACACTAGATGGTTTATGATTTGTCTTCATTTGTTGCTCAAATTCTTTTGCCACAATCTGATTTTCGCTCTTATTCTTCTCCTGTTTTGCTTTATTAGCTCTATTAATATAATCTTTCAAAATAGAATCAGGAGTCATAGGAAGCAAAGTAATATTTTTATCCTTATGAACAAGAGTATACTGATTGTTTCTACCATGGTGTACAGAATTTTTATCAAATTGCCATGGTCTACCAAGTAATAAGGAACATGCTTGCATAGGTACCACATCACAATCAACATAATCAGCATATGTAGAGATACTAAAATGCACACGAACAGTACGTGTTACCTTAACCTTGCCGCTGTTGTTGAACCATTGGATGTAGTAAGGATGTGTATGTGGTCTTGTGGTGAGAGAAAGCTTCTCCACCATCTCCATGCTAGCCAAGTTGTTGCAGCTCCCTCCATCTATGATGACGCGCACAGAACGTTCTTTCACAACTCCCTTGGTATGGAACAAATTGTGCCTCTGATATTGCTCAGCTTGTGTGACCTGCACACTCAAAACACGTTGAGCAACTAAACATTCATACCTGTCAGCGTCTTCAGGAGCCATGTATTGCGTCTCATGATCAGAATCATCTCCACCATGTTCTTCACGTGTAATAAGAGCCAAAGTCTCCTCATCATAGTCACTAGCGGACTCATATCCACCATCCGCGGTAGCAATCATCACACGCGGAGATTTGCATTCTCTCGCATAATGACCTCCTCCCTTACAACGACGACAAATAATATCACTTGTGTGCCCTGTTGATGCCATGGAAGAAGAAGAACTCTGTGCAGGCCCAGCAGGTGCGCTCTTGGCAGATAATGGTGGTTGTGCCTGTTTTCTTGTATCACGACTAGAGGAGGCACCTGATTGAGGTGCTGGTGCAGTTGAAGTAGAAGATGCACGCGGTGTCCATGATGAAGGTCGGCATGCAGAAAAGTTAGTTCGCGCCAATGCTTGTCGATCCTGCACTTCACGTTCAGCTTTACAAGCAAGATGGAATAAACGAGTGATATTAGTATACTCCTTATAGTCTAGAATGGTCTAAATCTCTCTATTTAATCCACTCAGAAAACGTGCAAGCATAGCTTCATTCTCCTCAACAATACCACATCTAATCATGCCAGTTTGTAATTCCTGATAATATTCTTCTACAGAATTTTTTCCTTGTCTTAAGCACTGTAATTTTTGAAGCAATTCACGCTGATAATATGGTGGAACCCAACGAGTACGCATAGCAGTTTTCAAAGCAGCCCAAGTAGTTGGAATAGGATATAATCTACAATGTTCAGACCACCATACACATGCAAAACTAGTGATGAGGACATCAATACCATTGTTACACCCACAGCCCCTGCTGCTATACATACTGGACCAATTACTAGAGCTCGCGCACGCCAACTAAATTACCAGGTACTTTCGTTTCTTGGTAATGATTCTAATGTTCATGAGAATATGATGCTGCCTAAATTGGATACATTTGTTTTGCTTACAAATGAAGGGCCTAGCTTGGAGAAGGATGAACATTGGAGCAAGAACAAGCATGGAGATGATGGCATGCGCAAGGGGAACAAGAACAGAGTTACAAGTGATGATTTCAGGTCTTTGAAGCCTCCATAACGAGTGCATGAAGCCTTGGACGAAATATACAAGATGTCACTTCATAAATTTCGTCCAGAGGCTATTATAGGTGCTGCGTCACCTTTTTATTGGGCCAGGCCCATGTAATTTCGAAATACATAAGTATAGGCTATTTTTAGAGTCCGTATGTGTTGGGAAACAAGAGATAGGGTTGATTTCGGACCCCTCCACCAAGGGCCACGAAATTCCCCCTCTCTTCCTCCATATATACAGCCCTTAGGGCACCGTTTAGACTTTGGGTTTTGTTTAGATTAAAAGTTTGCCATAGCTGCAACTTCGCGTACTTCGTTTGTGTTCAACGACCAGACAAAGGCGTCACAGAACCCCACCTTGATCAATAAAGCTTTCATCTTATATTCGCAATATCCAGATTGCAATCTTAGTTTCTTGCTTGTTCTTCGTTTGCTCGCAGGAAACAGACCCTCGTGGTCAGGTTGATCGTGCTCCGGCGTGGTCAATAACCTCTCGGAGTTGGTTTAGCGATTGCTAAGGCGCGACGTCCTCGCACGTTCGTAGTCGGATCGTCAAAGTCGACTTCCACCAAAGTGATATCCATCATCTCATCGAAAGACGGGACACCTTTGCCTCTATCAAGTGGTATCAGATTTCCAGGTTGCTCGGTGAGATTTTACAGTTTTTCGTAGTTTAGATCGAGTCTGTTCTTCATACCTACAGTCCACGAAAAAGCCACAAAAAAAATTAGGGTTAGTTCATCATATCCGAACCAATCTGAGCCTTTGCGTAATCTTTTTAGGGTTTTGCTTTGTTGAATTTGCGGTTGCATCGTCGTGTCTAGTTGCTGGTCTTAGAGTCTAGTCTTTTAGAGTTTCGAGTTCTGGTTATAAGTTGTCACGCCGCCGCCGCACCATCATCATCGCCCCTGCCATCTACCACCACCGCTTATCCGCCACCGCTTCGAATCCGTATCCATATACCACCACCGCTGTCATATACTACCACCGCTGCCATCTACCACCATATATCCACCACCAATCCGAGTTCTTGTCATATTAGGTTTGTTTTCGAGATCCATCTAGATTCCGATTCGTGTTTCCTTGCCGGAGTAGGTTTCGAAAAAAAAAGAGTCCGGAAACCACCCTCCGTTTAGGCCCAAAAATTTTCGAAAAAATTTCTGGCTATCCTATTTTTAGGTGTTTCTGAGTGTTTTGAGACAGGTGCCATTATAGGAAGTTTTTTTTGACCCGTTTCCAGTTTTTGGGTCCGGGCAGTCGAAAAAAAATTGGTCGAAAAAATTTCGTGCCCATCCTGTCAGTTTGACATAGGAAGAGTTTTGAGACACTCGCCATTATAGTGATTTTTCGAAAAAAAAGCAGCGCAAAAAAAAGGAGAAAAAAAACCAGAGTGTGCTTTTTCCCTTGTTTACGTGTCGCGCCGTGTTTTTGTTGGTGTTCTAGGCTCGCGTCTCTAGCACAGTCTAGCCTAGGACCAGCACAGTACCGTCGTTGAGCGTTTATTCAACTTTGCATCTCTGAATTGATTATTGCTGACCCTTTTTGCTACCATATTATAAGCCTTCCCAGCTCCACATACATCTACGTCGTGCGTTTTGACTCTCCCTGGTAATCGCTCTATCCAAGCTTTGAGAGTTTTTGACTACAACGGTTGCCAATCACCGCCTACTGCTGGGTAAGAACTGGTAAGAATTTGAGATTTGCTTGACGGATTTGTGACACCCACCACCACCTCTTGTTAGTAGTCTGTAGGATCATATTCTTGTGTGTTTCTATTGCTGCTAACCATGCCAGGATCACAAGCCGACGAGACGGACTGGGAGAACATGACGAATAAGGATTTGCATGATAAATTTCAGCAAATGATGAGTGGACAGGTGCAAGATGTGCTAAACGGATTTGAAGAGGCCATGGAGAAGATAGATGGCATGGAGAAGACGTTCGAAACAAAGCTCGATAACAAGTTTAATGAATTGCTCGCGCGTCTTCCACCACCACCACCCGCTGCACCTAACGCACCTCTCCAACAACAACAACAACAACTACCTCCATGTCGCGAAACAGACCTTCGCCGAGCGAGCCGTGTTCCTCTTGCGTTTGGCCAAACTGTTGGTGCTGCTGTTGATACTTCTGTGGCTCCTGCTGCTGATGCGGAGGAGGATGATTATGTGGGAGATTATGAGGATGAGGTTGATCAAAATCAGCACTACGTACAGCCACCTGCACCACCACCAGCAGGTCGACCTCAGGTATATATTCGTAATGGTAGGCCTGCACCACCACCTCAGGTACGAGATGATGTCCATATTCCTAAACTGAAATTGAATATTCCACCATTTGAGGGTAGATATGTTCCTGATATATATCTTACTTGGGAGTTAGAAACTGAACAACGATTTACATGTTTACAATATCCTAAGGAGAGACGAGTTGCTGCTGCTGTTTGTGCTTTCACTAGTTTTGCATGTGTATGGTGGTCTGAACATTGTAGATTATATCCTATTCCAACTACTTGGGCTGCTTTGAAAACTGCTATGCGTACTCGTTGGTTCCACCATATTATCAACGTGAATTGCTTCAAAAATTACAGCGCTTAAGACAAGGAAAAAATTTTGTAGAAGAATATTATCAGGAATTACAAACTGGCATGATTAGATGTGGTATTGTTGAGGAGAATGAAGCTATGCTTGCACATTTTCTGGGTGGATTAAATAGAGAGATTCAGACCATTCTAGACTATAAGGAGTATACTAATATCACTCGTTTATTCCATCTTGCTTGTAAAGCTGAACGTGAAGTGCAGGATCGACAAGCATTGGTGCGAACTAACTTTTCTGCAGGCCGACCTTCATCATGGACACCGCGTGCATCTTCTACTTCAACTGCACCAGCACCTCAATCAGGTGCCTCCTCCAGTCGTGATACAAGAAAACAGGCACAACCACCATTATCTGCCAAGAGCGCACGTGCTGGGCCTGCACAGAGTTCTTCTTCTTCCATGGCATCAACAGGGCACACAAGTTATATTATTTGTCGTCGTTGTAAGGGAGGAGGTCATTATGCGAGAGAATGCAAATCTCCGCGTGTGATGATTGCTACCGTGGATGGTGGATATGAGTCCGCTAGTGACTATGATGAGGAGACTTTGGCTCTTATTACACGTGAAGAACATGGTGGAGATGATTCTGATCATGAGACGCAATACATGGCTCCTGAAGACGCTGACAGGTATGAATGTTTAGTTGCTCAACGTGTTTTGAGTGTGCAGGTCACACAAGCTGAGCAAAATCAGAGGCAGAATTTGTTCCATACCAAGGGAGTTGTGAAAGAACGTTCTGTACGCGTCATCATAGATGGCGGGAGCTGCAACAACTTGGCTAGCATGAAGATGGTGGAGAAGCTTTCTCTCACCACAAGACCACATCCACATCCTTACTACATCCAATGGTTCAACAACAGCGGCAAGGTTAAGGTAACACGTACTGTTCGTGTGCATTTTAGTATATCTACATATGCTGATTATGTCGATTGTGATGTGGTACCTATGCAAGCATGTTCCTTATTACTTGGTAGACCATGGCAATTTGATAAAAATTCTGTACACCATGGTAGAAACAATCAGTATACTCTTGTTCATAAGGATAAAAATATTACTTTGCTTCCTATGACTCCTGATTCTATTTTGAAAGATGATATTAATAGAGCTAATAAAGCAAAACAAGAGAAGAATAAGAGTAAAAATCAGATTGTGGCAAAAGAATTTGAGCAACAAATGAAGCCTAATAATAAACCATCTAGTGTTGCTTCTGAAATGAAATTGAAAAGTGCATGTTTATTTGCCACCAAATCTGATATTGATGAGCTAGATTTCAGCAAATCTGTTTGCTATGCTTTTGTGTGCAAAGAGGCATTATTTTCATTCGAGGACGTGCCTTCCTCTTTGCCTCCTGCTATCACTAACATTTTGCAGGAGTTCGCTGACGTCTTTCCACAAGACGTGCCACCAGGATTACCACCTATTCGAGGGATTGAGCATCAGATCGACTTAATTCCCGGTGCTTCACTGCCAAACCATGCGCCATACCGTACCAATCCAGAGGAGACGAAGGAGATTATGCGTCAAGTACAAGAGCTTCTCGACAAAGGTTATATACGCGAATCCCTTAGTCCTTGTGCTATTCCTATTATTCTAGTGCCGAAAAAGGATGGTACATCGCGTATGTGTGTTGATTGTAGAGGCATTAATAATATTACTATTCGTTATCGTCATCCTATTCCTAGGCTAGATGATGATGAGGACATCAATACAATTGTTACACCCACAGCCCCTGCTGCTATACATACTGGACCAATTACTAGAGCTCGTGCACGCCAACTAAATTACCAGGTACTTTCGTTTCTTGGTAATGATTCTAATGTTCATGAGAATATGATGCTGCCTAAATTGGATACATTTGTTTTGCTTACAAATGAAGGGCCTAGCTTGGAGAAGGATGAACACTGGAGCAAGAACAAGCATGGAGATGATGGCATGCGCAAGGGGAACAAGAACGGAGTTACAAGTGATGATTTCAGGACTTTGAAGCCACCATAATGGGTGCATGAAGCCTTGGACGAAATATACAAGATGCCACTTCATAAATTTCGTCCCGAGGCTATTTTAGGTGCTGCGTCACCTTATTATTGGGCCAGGCCCATGTAATTTCGAAATACATAAGTATAGGCTATTTTTAGAGTCCGTATGTGTGGGGAAACAAGAGATAGGGTTGATTTCGGACCCCTCCACCAAGGGCCACGAAATTCCCCCCCCCCTCTTCCTCCATATATACAGCCCTTAGGGCATCGTTTAGACTTTGGGTTTTGTTTAGATTAGAAGTTCGCCATAGCTGCAACTTCGCGTACTTCGTTTGTGTTCAACGGCCAGACAAAGGCGTCACAGAACCCCACCTTGATCAATAAAGCTTTCATCTTATATTCGCAATATCCAGATTGCAATATTAGTTTCTTGCTTGTTCTTTGTTTGCTCGCAGGAAACAGACCCTCGTGGTCAGGTTGATCGTGCTCCGGCGTGGTCAATAACCTCTCGGAGTTGGTTTAGCGATTGCTAAGGCGCGACGTCCTCGCACGTTCGTAGTCGGATCGTCAAAGTCGACTTCCACCAAAGTGATATCCATCATCTCATCGAAAGACGGGACACCTTTGCCTCTATCAAGTGGTATCAGATGTCCAGGTTGCTCGGTGAGATTTTACAGTTTTTCGTAGTTTAGATCGAGTCTGTTCTTCATACCTACAGTCCACGAAAAAGCCACAAAAAAATTAGGGTTAGTTCATCATATCCGAACCAATCTGAGCCTTTGCGTAATCTTTTTAGGGTTTTGCTTTGTTGAATTTGCGGTTGCATCGTCGTGTCTAGTTGCTGGTCTTAGAGTCTAGTCTTTTAGAGTTTCGAGTTCTGGTTATAAGTTGTCACGCCGCCGCCGCACCATCATCATCGCCCCTGCCATCTACCACCACCGCTTATCCGCCACCGCTTCGAATCCGTATCCATATACCACCACCGCTGTCATATACTACCACCGCTGCCATCTACCACCATATATCCACCACCAATCCGAGTTCTTGTCATATTAGGTTTGTTTTCGAGATCCATCTAGATTCCGATTCGTGTTTCCTTGCCGGAGTAGGTTTCGAAAAAAAAGAGTCCGGAAACCACCCTCCGTTTAGGCCCAAAAATTTTCGAAAAAATTTCTGGCTATCCTATTTTTAGGTGTTTCTGAGTGTTTTGAGACAGGTGCCATTATAGGAAGTTTTTTTTGACCCGTTTCCAGTTTTTGGGTCCGGGCAGTCGAAAAAAAAATTGGTCGAAAAAATTTCGTGCCCATCCTGTCAGTTTGACATAGGAAGAGTTTTGAGACACTCGCCATTATAGTGATTTTTCGAAAAAAAAGCAGCGCAAAAAAAACAGCGCAAAAAAAAGGAGAAAAAAAACCAGAGTGTGCTTTTTCCCTTGTTTACGTGTCGCGCCGTGTTTTTGTTTGTGTTCTAGGCTCGCGTCTCTAGCACAGTCTAGCCTAGGACCAGCACAGTACCGTCGTTGAGCGTTTATTCAACTTTGCATCTCTGAATTGATTATTGCTGACCCTTTTTGCTACCATATTATAAGCCTTCCCAGCTCCACATACATCTACGTCGTGCGTTTTGACTCTCCCTGGTAATCGCTCTATCCAAGCTTTGAGAGTTTTTGACTACAACGGTTGCCAATCACCGCCTGCTGCTGGGTAAGAACTAGTAAGAATTTGAGATTTGCTTGACGGATTTGTGACACCCACCACCACCTCTTGTTAGTAGTCTGTAGGATCATATTCTTGTGTGTTTCTATTGCTGCTAACCATGCCAGGATCACAAGCCGACGAGACGGACTGGGAGAACATGACGAATTAGGATTTGCATGATAAATTTCAGCAAATGATGAGTGGACACGTGCAAGATGTGCTAAACGGATTTGAAGAGGCCATGGAGAAGATAGATGGCATGGAGAAGACGTTCGAAACAAAGCTCGATAACAAGTTTAATGAATTGCTCGCGCGTCTTCCACCACCACCACCCGCTGCACCTAACGCACCTCTCCAACAACAACAACAACGACTACCTCCATGTCGCGAAACAGACCTTCGCCGAGCGAGCCGTGTTCCTCTTGCGTTTGGCCAAACTGTTGGTGCTGCTGTTGATACTTCTGTGGCTCCTGCTGCTGATGTGGAGGAGGATGATTATGTGGGAGATTATGAGGATGAGGTTGATCAAAATCAGCACTACGTACAGCCACCTGCACCACCACCAGCAGGTCGACCTCAGGTATATATTCGTAATGGTAGGCCTGCACCACCACCTCAGGTACGAGATGATGTCCATATTCCTAAATTGAAATTGAATATTCCACAATTTGAGGGTAGATATGTTCCTGATATATATCTTACTTGGGAGTTAGAAACTGAACAACAATTTACATGTTTACAATATCCTAAGGAGAGACGAGTTGCTGCTGCTGTTTGTGCTTTCACTAGTTTTGCATGTGTATGGTGGTCTGAACATTGTAGATTATATCCTATTCCAACTACTTGGGCTGCTTTGAAAACTGCTATGCGTACTCGTTGGTTCCACCGTATTATCAACGTGAATTGCTTCAAAAATTACAGCGCTTAAGACAAGGAAAAAATTTTGTAGAAGAATATTATCAGGAATTACAAACTGGCATGATTAGATGTGGTATTGTTGAGGAGAATGAAGCTATGCTTGCACATTTTCTGGGTGGATTAAATAGAGAGATTCAGACCATTCTAGACTATAAGGAGTATACTAATATCACTCGTTTATTCCATCTTGCTTGTAAAGCTGAACGTGAAGTGCAGGATCGACAAGCATTGGCGCGAACTAACTTTTCTGCAGGCCGACCTTCATCATGGACACCGCGTGCATCTTCTACTTCAACTGCACCAGCACCTCAATCAGGTGCCTCCTCCAGTCGTGATACAAGAAAACAGGCACAACCACCATTATCTGCCAAGAGCGCACCTGCTGGGCCTGCACAGAGTTCTTCTTCTTCCATGGCATCAACAGGGCACACAAGTTATATTATTTGTCGTCGTTGTAAGGGAGGAGGTCATTATGCGAGAGAATGCAAATCTCCGCGTGTGATGATTGCTACCGTGGATGGTGGATATGAGTCCGCTAGTGACTATGATGAGGAGACTTTGGCTCTTATTACACGTGAAGAACATGGTGGAGATGATTCTGATCATGAGACGCAATACATGGCTCCTGAAGACGCTGACAGGTATGAATGTTTAGTTGCTCAACGTGTTTTGAGTGTGCAGGTCACACAAGCTGAGCAAAATCAGAGGCACAATTTGTTCCATACCAAGGGAGTTGTGAAAGAACGTTCTGTACGCGTCATCATAGATGGAGGGAGCTGCAACAACTTGGCTAGCATGGAGATGGTGGAGAAGCTTTCTCTCACCACAAGACCACATCCACATCCTTACTACATCCAATGGTTCAACAACAGCGGCAAGGTTAAGGTAACACGTACTGTTCGTGTGCATTTTAGTATATCTACATATGCTGATTATGTTGATTGTGATGTGGTACCTATGCAAGCATGTTCCTTATTACTTGGTAGACCATGGCAATTTGATAAAAATTCTGTACACCATGGTAGAAACAATCAGTATACTCTTGTTCATAAGGATAAAAATATTACTTTGCTTCCTATGACTCCTGATTCTATTTTGAAAGATGATATTAATAGAGCTAATAAAGCAAAACAAGAGAAGAATAAGAGTGAAAATCAGATTGTGGCAAAAGAATTTGAGCAACAAATGAAGCCTAATAATAAACCATCTAGTGTTGCTTCTGACATTAAATTGAAAAGTGCATGTTTATTTGCCACCAAATCTGATATTGATGAGCTAGATTTCAGCAAATCTGTTTTCTATGCTTTTGTGTGCAAATAGGCATTATTTTCATTCGAGGACGTGCCTTCCTCTTTGCCTCCTGCTATCACTAACATTTTGCAGGAGTTCGCTGACGTCTTTCCACAAGACGTGCCACCAGGATTACCACCTATTCGAGGGATTGAGCATCAAATCGACTTAATTCCCGGAGCTTCACTGCCAAACCGTGCGCCATACCGTACCAATCCAGAGGAGACGAAGGAGATTATGCGTCCAGTACAAGAGCTTCTCGACAAAGGTTATATACGCGAATCCCTTAGTCCTTGTGCTATTCCTATTATTCTAGTGCCGAAAAAGGATGGTACATCGCGTATGTGTGTTGATTGTAGAGGCATTAATAATATTACTATTCGTTATCGTCATCCTATTCCTAGGCTAGATGATGATGAGGACATCAATACAATTGTTACACCCACAGCCCCTGCTGCTATACATACTGGACCAATTACTAGAGCTCGTGCACACCAACTAAATTACCAGGTACTTTCGTTTCTTGGTAATGATTCTAATGTTCATGAGAATATGATGCTGCCTAAATTGGATACATTTGTTTTGCTTACAAATGAAGGGCCTAGCTTGGAGAAGGATGAACATTGGAGCAAGAACAAGCATGGAGATGATGGCATGCGCAAGGGGAACAAGAACGGAGTTACAAGTGATGATTTCAGGACTTTGAAGCCACCATAATGGGTGCATGAAGCCTTGGACGAAATATACAAGATGCCACTTCATAAATTTCGTCCCGAGGCTATTTTAGGTGCTGCGTCACCTTATTATTGGGCCAGGCCCATGTAATTTCGAAATACATAAGTATAGGCTATTTTTAGAGTCCGTATGTGTGGGGAAACAAGAGATAGGGTTGATTTCGGACCCCTCCACCAAGGGCCACGAAATTCCCCCCCTCTTCCTCCATATATACAGCCCTTAGGGCATCGTTTAGACTTTGGGTTTTATTTAGATTAGAAGTTCGCCATAGCTGCAACTTCGCGTACTTCGTTTGTGTTCAACGGCCAGACAAAGGCGTCACAGAACCCCACCTTGATCAATAAAGCTTTCATCTTATATTCGCAATATCCAGATTGCAATATTAGTTTCTTGCTTGTTCTTCGTTTGCTCGCAGGAAACAGACCCTCGTGGTCAGGTTGATCGTGCTCCGGCGTGGTCAATAACCTCTCGGAGTTGGTTTAGCGATTGCTAAGGCGCGACGTCCTCGCACGTTCGTAGTCGGATCGTCAAAGTCGACTTCCACCAAAGCGATATCCATCATCTCATCGAAAGACGGGACACCTTTGCCTCTATCAAGTGGTATCACATTTCCAGGTTGCTCGGTGAGATTTTACAGTTTTTCGTAGTTTAGATCGAGTCTGTTCTTCATACCTACAGTCCACGAAAAAGCCAAAAAAAATTAGGGTTAGTTCATCATATCCGAACCAATCTGAGCCTTTGCATAATCTTTTTAGGGTTTTGCTTTGTTGAATTTGCGGTTGCATCGTCGTGTCTAGTTGCTGGTCTTAGCGTTAGTCTTTTAGAGTTTCGAGTTCTGGTCATAAGTTGTCACGCCGCCACCGCACCATCATCATCGCCCCTGTCACCTACCACCACCGCTCCGAATCCGTATCCAAATACCACCACCAATCTGTATCCATATACCACCACCAATCTGTGTCCATATACCACCACCGATCCATATCCATATACTACCACCGCTACCACCACCGCTGCCATATACCACCACCATATATCCACCACCAATCCGAGTTCTTTGCTTATTAGGTTTGTTTTCGGGATCCATCTAGATTCCGATTCGTGTTTCCTTGCCGGAGTAGGTTTCGGAAAAAAAAAGCAGCGCAAAAAAAAAGAGCGCAAAAAAAAGAGAGCGAAAAGAAAAAATTTCAGAGTGTGCTTTTCCCTTGTTTACGTGCCGCGCCGTGATTTTGTTGGTGTTCTAGGCTCGCGTCTCTAGCACAGTCTAGCCTAGGACCAGCACAGTACCGTCGTTGAGCGTTTATTCAACTTTGCATCTCTGAATTGATTATTGCTGACCCTTTTTGCTAGCATACTATAAGCCTTCCCAGCTCCACATACATCTACGTCGTGTGTTTGACTCTCCCTGGTAATCGCTCTATCCAAGCTTTGAGAGTTTTTGACTACAACGGTTGCCGATCACCGCCTGCTGCTGGGTAAGAACTGGTAAGAATTTGAGATTTGCTTGACGGATTTGTGATACACCACCACCACTTCTTAGTAGTCTGTAGGATCATATTCTTGTGTGTTTCTATTGTTGCTAACCATGCCAGGATCACAACCGACGAGATTGACTGGGAGAACTTATCGAACAAGGAGCTTCATGATAAGTTTCAGCAAATGATGACTGAACAGGTGCAAGATGTGCTAAACAATTTTGAAGAGGCTATGGAGAAGATTACTGGCCTTGAGAAGACGTTCGAAACAAAGCTCGATAACAGATTTAATGAACTACTTGCGCGTCTTCCACCACCGGCTGCACCTGTCGCACCTCTGCAACAACAACAACTACGCCCCCTTCCGAATCAGTATGGACGAGCACAACGTGTTCCTATTGAGCGAGGACAAAATTCTGGTGCCGCTGCTACTGCTGTTGGTCCTTCTTTGGCTCCTGCTACTGCTCCTGCTGGTACCCAGGAGGATGATGAGTATGCGGGCGATTATGAGGATGAGGTTGATCAAAATCAGATCTACGAGCAGCCACCAGCACCACCACCAGCAGGTCGACCTCAGGTATATATTCGTAATGGTAGGCCTGCACCACCACCTCAGGTACGCGATGATGTCCATATTCCTAAACTGAAATTGAATATTCCACCATTTGAGGGTAGATATGTTCCTGATATATATCTTACTTGGGAGTTAGAAACTGAACAACGATTTACATGTTTACAATATCCTGAGGAGAGACGAGTTGTTGCTGCTGTTTGTGCTTTCACTAGTTTTGCATGTGTATGGTGGTTTGAACATTGTAGATTATATCCTATTCCAACTACTTGGGCTGCTTTGAAAACTGCTATGCGTACGCGTTGGGTTCCACCATATTATGAACGTGAATTGCTTCAAAAATTGCAGCGTTTAAGACAAGGAAAAAATTCCGTAGAAGAATATTATCAGGAATTACAAACTGGCATGATTAGATGTGGTATTGTTGAGGAGAATGAAGCTATGCTTGCACGTTTTCTGGGTGGATTAAATAGAGAGATTCAGACCATTCTAGACTATAAGGAGTATACTAATATCACTCGTTTATTCCATCTTGCTTGTAAAGTTGAACGTGAAGTGCAGGATCGACAAGCATTGGGGCGAACTAACTTCTCTGCAGGCCGACCTTCATCATGGACACCACGTGCATCTTCTACTTCAACTGCACCAGCACCTCCATCAGGTGCCACCTCCAGCCGTGATACAAGAAAACAGGCACAACCACCATTATCTGCCAAGAGCGCACCTGCGGGGCCTACACAGTGTTCTTCTTCTTCCATAGCATCAACAGGGCACACAAGTGATATTATTTGTCGTCGTTGTAAGGGAGGAGGTCATTATGCGAGAGAATGCAAATCTCCACGTGTGATGATTGCTACCGCGGATGGTGGATATGAGTCCGCTAGTGACTATGATGAGGAGACTTTGGCTCTTATTACACGTGAAGAACATGGTGGAGATGATTCTGATAATGAGACGCAATACATGGCTCCTGAAGACGCTGACAGGTATGAATGTTTAGTTGCTCAACGTGTTTTGAGTGTGCAGATCACACAAGCTGAGCAAAATCAGAGGCACAATTTGTTCCATACCAAGGGAGTTGTGAAGGAACGTTCTGTGCGCGTCATCATAGACGGAGGGAGCTGCAACAACTTGGCTAGCATGGAGATGGTCGAGAAGCTTTCTCTCACCACAAGACCACATCCACATCCTTACTACATCCAATGGTTCAACAACAGCGACAAGGTTAAGGTAACACGTACTGTTCGTGTGCATTTTAGTATCTCTACATATACTGATTATGTTGATTGTGATGTGGTACCTATGCAAGCATGTTCCTTATTACTTGGTAGACCATGGCAATTTGATAAAAATTCTGTACACCATGGTAGAAACAATCACTATACTCTTGTTCATAAGGATAAAAATATTACTTTGCTTCCTATGACTCCTGATTCTATTTTGAAAGATGATATTAATAGAGCTAATAAAGCAAAACAAGAGAAGAATAAGAGTGAAAATCAGATTGTGGCAAAAGAATTTGAGCAACAAATGAAGCCTAATAATAAACCATCTGGTGTTGCTTCTGAAATTAAATTGAAAAGTGCATGTTTATTTGCCACCAAATCTGATATTGATGAGCTAGATTTCCGCAAATCTGTTTTCTATGCTTTTGTGTGCAAATAGGCATTATTTTCATTCGAGGACGTGCCTTCCTCTTTGCCTCCTGCTATCACTAACATTTTGCAGGAGTTCGCTGACGTCTTTCCACAAGACGTGCCACCAGGATTACCACCTATTCGAGGGATTGAGCATCAGATCGACTTAATTCCCGGTGCTTCACTGCCAAACCGTGCGCCATACCGTACCAATCCAGAGGAGACGAAGGAGATTATGCGTCAAGTACAAGAGCTTCTCGACAAAGGTTATATACGCGAATCCCTTAGTCCTTGTGCTATTCCTATTATTCTAGTGCCGAAAAAGGATGGTACATCGCGTATGTGTGTTGATTGTAGAGGCATTAATAATATTACTATTCGTTATCGTCATCCTATTCCTAGGCTAGATGATGATGAGGACATCAATACAATTGTTACACCCACAGCCCCTGCTGCTATACATACTGGACCAATTACTAGAGCTCGTGCACGCCAACTAAATTACCAGGTACTTTCGTTTCTTGGTAAAGATTGTAATGTTCATGAGAATATGATGCTACCTAAATTGGATACATTTGTTTTGCTTACAAATGAAGGGCCTAGCTTGGAGAAGGATGAACATTGGAGCAAGAACAAGCATGGAGATGATGGCATGCGCAAGGGGAACAAAGCGATATCCATCATCTCATCGAAAGATCGGGACCCTCGCCTCTTGTTCCCCT
>NW_025228311.1:0-1678 GCF_018294505.1 Triticum aestivum | reverse complement strand
CATATCATCTAGCCTAGGAATAGGATGACGATAACGAATAGTAATATTATTAATGCCTCTACAATCAACACACATACGTGATGTACCATCCTTTTTCGGCACTAGAATAATAGGAACAGCACAAGGACTAAGGGATTCGCGTATATAACCTTTGTCGAGAAGCTCTTGTACTTGACGCATAATCTCCTTCGTCTCCTCTGGATTGGTACGGTATGGTGCACGGTTTGGCAGTGAAGCACCGGGAATTAAGTCGATCTGATGCTCAATCCCTCGAATAGGCGGTAATCCCGGTGGCACGTCTTGTGGAAAAACGTCAGCGAACTCCTGCAAAATGTTAGTGACAGCAGGAGGCAAAGAGGAAGGCACGTCCTCGAATGAAAATAATGCCTCTTTGCACACAAAAGCATAGCAAACAGATTTGCTGAAATCTAACTCATCAATATCAGATTTGGTGGCAAATAAACATGCACTTTTCAATTTAATCTCAGAAGCAACACTAGATGGTTTATTATTAGGCTTCATTTGTTGCTCAAATTCTTTTGCCACAATCTGATTTTCACTCTTATTCTTCTCCTGTTGTGCTTTATTAGCTCTATTAATATCATCTTTAAAAATGGAATCAGGGGTCATAGGAAGCAAAGTAATATTTTTATCCTTATGAACAAGAGTATAGTGATTGTTTCTACCATGGTGTACAGAATTTTTATCAAATTGCCATGGTCTACCAAGTAATAAGGAACATGCTTGCATAGGTACCACATCACAATCAACATAATCAGCATATGTAGAGATACTAAAATGCACACGAACAGTACGTGTTACCTTAACCTTGCCGCTGTTGTTGAACCATTGGATGTAGTAAGGATGTGGATGTGGTCTTGTGGTGAGAGAAAGCTTCTCCACCATCTCCATGCTAGCCAAGTTGTTGCAGCTCCCTCCGTCTATGATGACGCGCACAGAACGTTCCTTCACAACTCCGTTGGTATGGAACAAATTGTGCCTCTGATTTTGCTCAGCTTGTGTGACCTGCACACTCAAAACACGTTGAGCAACTAAACATTCATACCTGTCAGCGTCTTCAGGAGCCATGTATTGCGTCTCATGATCAGAATCATCTCCACCATGTTCTTCACGTGTAATAAGAGCCAAAGTCTCCTCATCATAGTCACTAGCGGACTCATATCCACCATCCGCGGTAGCAATCATCACACGCGGAGATTTGCATTATCTCGCATAATGACCTCCTCCCTTACAACGACGACAAATAATATCACTTGTGTGCCCTGTTGATGCCATGGAAGAAGAAGAACGCTGTGCAGGCCCCGCAGGTGCGCTCTTGGCAGATAATTGTGGTTGTGCCTGTTTTCTTGTATCACGGTTGGAGGTGGCACCGGATGGAGGTGCTGGTGCAGTTGAAGTAGAAGATGCACGTGGTGTCCATGATGAAGGTCGGCCTGCAGAAAAGTTAGTTCGCCCCAATGCTTGTCGATCCTGCACTTCACGTTCAGCTTTACAAGCAAGATGGAATAAACGAGTGATATTAGTATACTCCTTATAGTCTAGAATGGTCTGAATCTCTCTATTTAATCCACCTAGAAAACGTGCAAGCATAGCTTCATTCTCCTCAACAATACCACATCTAATCATGCCAGTTTGTAATTCCTGATAATATTCTTCT
>NW_025228310.1:76404-77248 GCF_018294505.1 Triticum aestivum | reverse complement strand
AAATCGCTACGGGACCCCAAAACGGTGAGTAATAGTCCGCGAAACAGGTCAGAATTGGCCAAAACTGTGAGTGTTGATGACGGACACATAAACGCACCCCGGGGTTCATCAATCGTGGAAATCGCTCTGGGTCCCCAAAACACTGAGTAATAGTGCACAGAACGTATTAGAATCGGCCGAATATGTGAGTGTTGACGACCGACACGTAAACGCACCCCGGGGTTCGTCAATCGTGGAAATGACTCCGAGACCCCAAAATAGAGTAATAGTGCACGGAACGGACTTGAATCGGCCGAATATGTGAGTGTTGATGACCGACACGTTAGCGCACCTTGGAGTTCGACAATCATGGAAATCGCTTTGGGACCCCAAAACGATGTGTAATAGTCCATGAAACGGGCCAGAATCGGCCAAAACTGCGAGTGTTGTTGACCAACACGTAAGTACATCTTGGGGTTCAAGAACTATGGAAATCGCTACGGGACCCCAAAACGGTGAGTAATAGTCCGCGAAACAGGTCAGAATTGGCCAAAACTGTGAGTGTTGATGACGGACACATAAACGCACCCCGGGGTTCATCAATCGTGGAAATCGCTCTGGGTCCCCAAAACACTGAGTAATAGTGCACAGAACGTATTAGAATCGGCCGAATATGTGAGTGTTGACGACCGACACGTAAACGCACCCCGGGGTTCGTCAATCGTGGAAATGACTCCGAGACCCCAAAATAGAGTAATAGTCCAAGAAACGGGCTAGAATCGGCCCAAACTGTGATTGTTGATGACCGACACGTAAGTGCACCTTGGAGTTTGACAACCATGGAAATCACTTTGGGACCCGAAAA
>NW_025228310.1:75490-76394 GCF_018294505.1 Triticum aestivum | reverse complement strand
CACCTTGGAGTTCGACAATCATGGAAATCGCTTTGGGACCCCAAAACGGTGAGTAATAGTCCATGAAACGGGCCAGAATCGTCCAAAACTGGGATTGTTGATGACCAACTTGTAAGCACATCTTGGGGTTCAACAACTATGAAAATCGCTTCGGGGCCCCCAAAACGGTGAGTAATAGTCCACGAAACAGGTCGGATTTGGCCAAAACTGTGAGTGTTGACGACGGACACATCAACGCACCCCGGGGTTCATCAATCGTGGAAATCGCTCTGGGTCCCCAAAACGCTGAGTAATAGTGCACAGAACGTATTAGAATCGGCCGAATATGTGAGTGTTGATGACCGACACGTAAACGCACCCCGGGGTTCGTTAATCATGGAAATGACTCCGAGACCCCAAAATATAGTAATAGTCCAAGAAACGGGCCAGAATCGGCCCAAACTGTGATTGTTGATGACCGACACGTAAGTGCACCTTGGAGTTTGACAACCATGGAAATCGCTTTGGGACCCGAAAACGGTGAGTAATAGTCCATGAAACGGGCCAGAATCAGCCAAAACTGCGAGTGTTGTTGACCAACACGTAAGCACATCTTGGGGTTCAACAACTATGGAAATTGCTACGGGACCCCAAAACGGTGAGTAATAGTCCGCGAAACAGGTCAGAATTGGCCAAAACTGTGAGTGTTCATGACGGACACATAAACGCACCCCGGGGTTCATCTATCGTGGAAATTGCTCTGGGTCCCCAAAACGCTCAGTAATAGTGCACGGAACGGACTTGAATCGGCCGAATATGTGAGTGTTGATGACCGACACGTAAGCACACCTTGGAGTTCGACAATCATGGAAATCGCTTTGGGACCCCAAAACGGTGAGTAATAGTCCATGAAACGGGCCAGAAT
>NW_025228310.1:72731-73338 GCF_018294505.1 Triticum aestivum | reverse complement strand
TTGGGACCCCAAAACGATGTGTAATAGTCCATGAAACGGGCCAGAATCGGCCAAAACTGCGAGTGTTGTTGACCAACACGTAAGCACATCTTGGGGTTCAACAACTATGGAAATCGCTACGGGACCCCAAAACGGTGAGTAATAGTCCGCGAAACAGGTCAGAATTGGCCAAAACTGTGAGTGTTGATGACGGACACATAAACGCACCCCGGGGTTCATCAATCGTGGAAATCGCTCTGGGTTCCCAAAACACTGAGTAATAGTGCATAGAACGTATTAGAATCGGCCGAATATGTGAGTGTTGACGACCGACACGTAAACGCACCCCGGGGTTCGTCAATCGTGGAAATGACTCCGAGACCCCAAAATAGAGTAATAGTGCACGGAACGGACTTGAATCGGCCGAATATGTGAGTGTTGATGACCGACACGTTAGCGCACCTTGGAGTTCGACAATCATGGAAATCGCTTTGGGACACCAAAACGATGTGTAATAGTCCATGAAACGGGCCAGAATCGGCCAAAACTGCGAGTGTTGTTGACCAACACGTAAGCACATCTTGGGGTTCAACAACTATGGAAATCGCTACGGGACCCCAAAAAGGTG
>NW_025228310.1:71892-72721 GCF_018294505.1 Triticum aestivum | reverse complement strand
AAATCGCTACGGGACCCCAAAACGGTGAGTAATAGTCCGCGAAACAGGTCAGAATTGGCCAAAACTGTGAGTGTTGATGACGGACACATAAACGCACCCCGGGGTTCATCAATCGTGGAAATCGCTCTGGGTCCCCAAAACACTGAGTAATAGTGCACAGAACGTATTAGAATCGGCCGAATATGTGAGTGTTGACGACCGACACGTAAACGCACCCCGGGGTTCGTCAATCGTGGAAATGACTCCGAGACCCCAAAATAGAGTAATAGTCCAAGAAACGGGCTAGAATCGGCCCAAACTGTGATTGTTGATGACCGACAGGTAAGTGCACCTTGGAGTTTGACAACCATGGAAATCGCTTTGGGACCCGAAAACGATGAGTAATAGTCCATGAAACGGGCCAGAATCAGCCAAAACTGCGAGTGTTGTTGACCAACACGTAAGCACATCTTGGGGTTCAACAACTCTAGAAATTGCTACGGGACCCCAAAACGGTGACTAATAGTCCGCGAAACAGGTCAGAATTGGCCAAAACTGTGAGTGTTCATGACGGACACATAAATGCACCCCGGGGTTCATCAATCGTGGAAATTGCTCTGGGTCCCCAAAACGCTCAGTAATAGTGCACGGAACGGACTTGAATCGGCCGAATATGTGAGTGTTGATGACCGACACGTAAGCACACCTTGGAGTTCGACAATCATGGAAATCGCTTTGGGACCCCAAAACGGTGAGTAATAGTCCATGAAACGGGCCAGAATCGTCCAAAACTGGGATTGTTGATGACCAACTTGTAAGCACATCTTGGGGTTCAACAACTATGAAAATC
>NW_025228310.1:70596-71882 GCF_018294505.1 Triticum aestivum | reverse complement strand
TGCGAGTGTTGTTGACCAACACGTAAGCACATCTTGGGGTTCAACAACTATGGAAATCGCTACGGGACCCCAAAACGGTGAGTAATAGTCCGCGAAACAGGTCAGAATTGGCCAAAACTGTGAGTGTTGATGACGGACACATAAACGCACCCCGGGGTTCATCAATCGTGGAAATCGCTCTGGGTCCCCAAAACACTGAGTAATAGTGCACAGAACGTATTAGAATCGGCCGAATATGTGAGTGTTGACGACCGACACGTAAACGCACCCCGGGGTTCGTCAATCGTGGAAATGACTCCGAGACCCCAAAATAGAGTAATAGTCCAAGAAACGGGCTAGAATCGGCCCAAACTGTGATTGTTGATGACCGACACGTAAGTGCACCTTGGAGTTTGACAACCATGGAAATCGCTTTGGGACCCGAAAACGATGAGTAATAGTCCATGAAACGGGCCAGAATCAGCCAAAACTGCGAGTGTTGTTGACCAACACGTAAGCACATCTTGGGGTTCAACAACTCTAGAAATTGCTACGGGACCCCAAAACGGTGACTAATAGTCCGCGAAACAGGTCAGAATTGGCCAAAACTGTGAGTGTTCATGACGGACACATAAACGCACCCCGGGGTTCATCAATCGTGGAAATTGCTCTGGGTCCCCAAAACGCTCAGTAATAGTGCACGGAACGGACTTGAATCGGCCGAATATGTGAGTGTTGATGACCGACACGTAAGCACACCTTGGAGTTCGACAATCATGGAAATCGCTTTGGGACCCCAAAACGGTGAGTAATAGTCCATGAAACGGGCCAGAATCGTCCAAAACTGGGATTGTTGATGACCAACTTGTAAGCACATCTTGGGGTTCAACAACTATGAAAATCACTTCGGGGCCCCCAAAACGGTGAGTAATAGTCCACGAAACAGGTCGGATTTGGCCAAAACTGTGAGTGTTGACGACGGACACATCAACGCACCCCGGGGTTCATCAATCGTGGAAATCGCTCTGGGTCCCCAAAACGCTGAGTAATAGTGCACAGAACGTATTAGAATCGGCCGAATATGTGAGTGTTGATGACCGACACGTAAACGCACCCCGGGGTTCGTTAATCATGGAAATGACTCCGAGACCCCAAAATAGAGTAATAGTCCAAGAAACGGGCCAGAATCGGCCCAAACTGTGATTGTTGATGACCGACACGTAAGTGCACCTTGGAGTTTGACAACCATGGAAATCGCTTTGGGACCCGAAAACGGTGAGTAATAGTCCATGAAACGGGCCAGAATC
>NW_025228310.1:69461-70586 GCF_018294505.1 Triticum aestivum | reverse complement strand
ACTTGTAAGCACATCTTGGGGTTCAACAACTATGAAAATCACTTCGGGGCCCCCAAAACGGTGAGTAATAGTCCACGAAACAGGTCGGATTTGGCCAAAACTGTGAGTGTTGACGACGGACACATCAACGCACCCCGGGGTTCATCAATCGTGGAAATCGCTCTGGGTCCCCAAAACGCTGAGTAATAGTGTACAGAACGTATTAGAATCGGCCGAATATGTGAGTGTTGATGACCGACACGTAAACGCACCCCGGGGTTCGTTAATCATGGAAATGACTCCGAGACCCCAAAATAGAGTAATAGTCCAAGAAACGGGCCAGAATCGGCCCAAACTGTGATTGTTGATGACCGACACGTAAGTGCACCTTGGAGTTTGACAACCATGGAAATCGCTTTGGGACCCGAAAACGGTGAGTAATAGTCCATGAAACGGGCCAGAATCAGCCAAAACTGGGAGTGTTGTTGACCAACACGTAAGCACATCTTGGGGTTCAACAACTATGGAAATTGCTACGGGACCCCAAAACGGTGAGTAATAGTCCGCGAAACAGGTCAGAATTGGCCAAAACTGTGAGTGTTCATGACGGACACATAAACGCACCCCGGGGTTCATCAATCGTGGAAATCGCTCTGGGTCCCCAAAACGCTGAGTAATAGTGCACGGAACGGACTTGAATCGGCCGAATATGTGAGTGTTGATGACCGACACGTTAGCGCACCTTGGAGTTCGACAATCATGGAAATCGCTTTGGGACCCCAAAACGGTGAGTAATAGTCCATGAAACGGGCCAGAATCGTCCAAAACTGGGATTGTTGATGACCAACTTGTAAGCACATCTTGGGGTTCAACAACTATGAAAATCGCTTCGGGGCCCCCAAAACGGTGAGTAATAGTCCACGAAACAGGTCGGATTTGGCCAAAACTGTGAGTGTTGACGACGGACACATCAACGCACCCCGGGGTTCATCAATCGTGGAAATCGCTCTGGGTCCCCAAAACGCTGAGTAATAGTGCACAGAACGTATTAGAATCGGCCGAATATGTGAGTGTTGATGACCGACACGTAAACGCACCCCGGGGTTCGTTAATCATGGAAATGACTCCGAGACCCCAAAATAGAGT
>NW_025228310.1:62059-62852 GCF_018294505.1 Triticum aestivum | reverse complement strand
GGCCAGAATCGGCCAAAACTGGGAGTGTTGATGACCAACTCGTAAGCACACCTTGGGGTTCAACAACTATGAAAATCGCTTCGGGGCCCCCAAAACAGTGAGTAATAGTCCACGAAACAGGTCGGATTTGGCCAAAATTCTGAGTGTTGACGACGAACACATAAACGCACCCCGGGGTTCATCAATCGTGGAAATCGCTCTGGGTCCCCAAAACGTTGAGTAATAGTGCACGGAACGTATTAGAATCGGCCGAATATGTGAGTGTTGATGACCAACACGTAAATGCACCCCGGGGTTCGTCAATCGTGGAAATGACTCCGAGACCCCAAAATAGAGTAATAGTCCAAGAAACGGGCAAGAATCGGCCCAAACTGTTATTGTTGATGACCGACACGTAAGCGCACCTTGAAGTTCGACAACCATGGAAATCGTTGTGGGACCCCATAACGGTGAGTAATAGTCCATGAAACGGGCCAGAATCAGCCAAAACTGGGAGTGTTGTTGACCAACACGTAAGCACATCTTGGGGTTCAACAACTATGGAAATTGCTACGGGACCCCAAAACGGTGAGTAATAGTCCGCGAAACAGGTCAGAATTGGCCAAAACTGTGAGTGTTGATGACGGACACATAAACGCACCCCGGGGTTCATCAATCATGGAAATCGCTCTGGGTCACCAAAACGCTGAGTAATAGTGCACGGAACGGACTTGAATCGGCCGAATATGTGAGTGTTGATGACCGAAAGGTAAGCGCACCTTGGAGTTCGACAATCATGGAAATCGCTTTGGGA
>NW_025228310.1:61414-62049 GCF_018294505.1 Triticum aestivum | reverse complement strand
AATATAGAGTAATAGTCCAAGAAACGGGCCAGAATCGACCCAAACTGTGATTGTTGATGACTGACACGTAAGTGCACCTTGGAGTTTGACAACCATGGAAATCGCTTTGGGACCCGAAAACGGTGAGTAATAGTCCATGAAACGGGCCAGAATCGGCCAAAACTGCGAGTGTCGTTGACCAATACGTAAGCACATCTTGGGGTTCAACAACTATGGAAATCGCTACGGGACCCCAAAACGGTGAGTAATAGTCCGCGAAACAGGTCAGAATTGGCCAAAACTGTGAGTGTTGATGACGGACACATAAACGCACCCCGGGGTTCATCAATCGTGGAAATCGCTCTGGGTCCCCAAAACACTGAGTAATAGTGCACGGAACGGACTTGAATCGGCCGAATATGTGAGTGTTGATGACCAACACGTAAACGCACCCCGGGGTTAGTCAATCATAGAAATGACTCCGAGACCCCAAAATAGAGTAATAGTCCAAGAAACAGGCCAGAATCGGCCCAAACTATGGTTGTTGATAACCGACACGTAAGCGCACCATGGAGTTCGACAACCATGGAAATCGCTTTGGGACCCCAAAACGGTGAGTTATAGTCCATGAAACGGGCCAGAATCGGCCAAAACTG
>NW_025228310.1:60874-61404 GCF_018294505.1 Triticum aestivum | reverse complement strand
TGGAAATCGCTCTGGGTCCCCAAAACGCTGAGTAATAGTGCACGGAACGGACTTGAATCGGCCGAATATGTGAGTGTTGATGACCGAAAGGTAAGCGCACCTTGGAGTTCGACAATCATGGAAATCGCTTTGGGACCCCAAAACGGTGAGTAATAGTCCATGAAACAGGTTAGAATCAGCCAAAACTGCGAGTGTTGTTGACCAACACGTAAGAACATCTTGGGGTTCAACAACTATGGAAATTGCTACGGGACCCCAAAACGGTGAGTAATAGTCCGCGAAACAGGTTAGAATTGGCCAAAACTGTGAGTGTTCATGACGGACACATAAACGCACCCCGGGGTTCATCAATCGTGGAAATCGCTCTGGGTCCCCAAAGCGCTGAGTAATAGTGCACAGAACGTATTAGAATCGGCCGAATATGTGAGTGTTGATGACCGACACGTAAACGCACCCCGGGGTTCGTCAATCGTGGAAATGACTCCGAGACCCCAAAATAGAGTAATAGTCCAAGAAACGGGCCAGAATCG
>NW_025228310.1:60586-60830 GCF_018294505.1 Triticum aestivum | reverse complement strand
AACTGTGAGTGTTGATGACGGACACATAAACGCACCCCGGGGTTCATCAATCATGGAAATCGCTCTGGGTCCCCAAAACGCTGAGTAATAGTGCACGGAACGGACTTGAATCGGCCGAATATGTGAGTGTTGATGACCGAAAGGTAAGCGCACCTTGGAGTTCGACAATCATGGAAATCGCTTTGGGACCCCAAAACGGTGAGTAATAGTCCATGAAACAGGTTAGAATCAGCCAAAACTGCGA
>NW_025228310.1:53942-60576 GCF_018294505.1 Triticum aestivum | reverse complement strand
GGGGTTCATCAATCGTGGAAATCGCTCTGGGTCCCCAAAGCGCTGAGTAATAGTGCACAGAACGTATTAGAATCGGCCGAATATGTGAGTGTTGATGACCGACACGTAAACGCACCCCGGGGTTCGTCAATCGTGGAAATGACTCCGAGACCCCAAAATAGAGTAATAGTCCAAGAAACGGGCCAGAATCGTCCCAAACTGTGATTGTTGATGACCGACACGTAAGTGCACCTTGGAGTTTGACAACCATGGAAATCGCTTTGGGACCCGAAAACGGTGAGTAATAGTCCATGAAACGGGCCAGAATCAGCCAAAACTGCGAGTGTTGTTGACCAACACGTAAGCACATCTTGGGGTTCAACAACTATGGAAATTGCTACGGACCCCAAAACGGTGAGTAATAGTCCGCGAAACAGGTCAGAATTGGCCAAAACTGTGAGTGTTGATGACGGACACATAAACGCACCCCGGGGTTCATCAATCGTGGAAATCGCTCTGGGTCCCCAAAACGCTGAGTAATAGTGCACGGAACGGACTTGAATCGGACGAATATGTGAGTGTTGATGACCAAAAGGTAAGCGCACCTTGGAGTTCGACAATCATGGAAATCGCTTTGGGACCCCAAAACGGTGAGTAATAGTCCATGAAACGGGCCAGAATCGGCCAAAACTAGGATTGTTGATGACCAACTCGTAAGCACACCTTGGGGTTCAACAACTATGAAAATCGTTTCGGGGCCCCCAAAACGGTGAGTAATAGTCCACGAAACAGGTCAGATTTGGCCAAAACTGTGAGTGTTCATGACGGACACATAAACGCACCCCGGGGTTCATCAATCGTGGAAATCGCTCTGGGTCCCCAAAGCGCTGAGTAATAGTGCACAGAACGTATTAGAATCGGCTGAATATGTGAGTGTTGATGACCGACACGTAAACGCACCCCGGGGTTCGTCAATCGTGGAAATGACTCCGAGACCCCAAAATAGAGTAATAGTCCAAGAAACGGGCCTGAATCGGCCCAAACTATGATTGTTGATGACCGACACGTAAGTGCACCTTGGAGTTTGACAACCATGGAAATCGCTTTGGAACCTGAAAACGGTGAGTAATAGTCCATGAAACGGGCCAGAATCAGCCAAAACTGCGAGTGTTGTTGACCAACATGTAAGAACATCTTGGGGTTCAACAACTATGGAAATTGCTACGGGACCCCAAAACGGTGAGTAATAGTCCGCGAAACAGGTCAAAATTGGCCAAAACTGTGAGTGTTCATGACGGACACATAAACGCACCCCGGGGTTCATCAATCGTGGAAATCGCTCTAGGTCCCCAAAACGCTGAGTAATAGTGCACAGAACGTATTAGAATCAGCCGAATATGTGAGTGTTGATGACCGACACGTAAACGCACCCCGGGGTTCGTCAATCGTGGAAATGACTCCGAGACCCCAAAATAGAGTAATAGTCCAAGAAACGGGCCAGAATCGGCCCAAACTGTGATTGTTGATGACCGACACGTAAGTGCACCTTGGAGTTTGACAACCATGGAAATCGCTTTGGAACCCGAAAACGGTGAGTAATAGTCCATGAAACGGGCCAGAATCAGCCAAAACTGCGAGTGTTGTTGACCAACACGTAAGAACATCTTGGGGTTCAACAACTATGGAAATTGCTACGGGACCCCAAAACGGTGAGTAGTAGTCCGCAAAACAGGTCAAAATTGGCCAAAACTGTGAGTGTTCATGACGGACACATAAACGCACCCCGGGGTTCATCAATCGTGGAAATCGCTCTAGGTCCCCAAAACGCTGAGTAATAGTGCACAGAACGTATTAGAATCAGCCGAATATGTGAGTGTTGATGACCGACACGTAAACGCACCCCGGGGTTCGTCAATCGTGGAAATGACTCCGAGACCCCAAAATAGAGTAATAGTCCAAGAAACGGGCCAGAATCGGCCCAAACTGTGATTGTTGATGACCGACACGTAAGTGCACCTTGGAGTTTGACAACCATGGAAATCGCTTTGGGACCCGAAAACGGTGAGTAATAGTCCATGAAACGGGCCAGAATCAGCCAAAACTGCGAGTGTTGTTGACCAACACGTAAGCACATCTTGGGGTTCAACAACTATGCTAATTGCTACGGGACCCCAAAACGGTGAGTAATAGTCCGCGAAACAGGTCAGAATTGGCCAAAACTATGAGTGTTGATGACGGACACATAAACGCACCCCGGGGTTCATCAATCGTGGAAATCGCTCTGGGTCCCCAAAACGCTGAGTAATAGTGCACGGAACGGACTTGAATCGGACGAATATGTGAGTGTTGATGACCGAAAGGTAAGCGCACCTTGGAGTTCGACAATCATGGAAATCGCTTTGGGACCCCAAAACGGTGAGTAATAGTCCATGAAACGGGCCAGAATCGGCCAAAACTGGGATTGTTGATGACCAACTCGTAAGCACACCTTGGGGTTCAACAACTATGAAAATCGCTTCGGGGCCCCCAAAACGGTGAGTAATAGTCCATGAAACAGGTCAGATTTGGCCAAAACTGTGAGTGTTGACGACGGACACATCAACGCACCCCCGGGTTCATCAATCGTGGAAGTCGCTCTGGGTCCCCAAAACGCTGAGTAATAGTGCACAGAACGTATTAGAATCGGCCGAATATGTGAGTGTTGATGACCGACATGTAAACGCACCCCGGGGTTCGTTAATCGTGGAAATGACTCCGAGACCCCAAAATAGAGTAATAGTCCAAGAAACGGGCCAGAATCGGCCCAAACTGTGATTGTTGATGACCGACACGTAAGTGCACCTTGGAGTTTGACAACCATGGAAATCGCTTTTGGACCCGAAAACGGTGAGTAATAGTCCATGAAACGGGCTAGAATCAGCCAAAACTGCGAGTGTTGTTGACCAACACGTAAGAACATCTTGGGGTTCAACAACTATGGAAATTGCTACGGGACCCCAAAACGGTGAGTAATAGTCCGCGAAACAGGTCAGAATTGGTCAAAACTGTGAGTGTTCATGACGGACACATAAACGCACCCCGGGGTTCATCAATCGTGGAAATCGCTCAGGGTCCCCAAAACGCTGAGTAATAGTGCACAGAACGTATTAGAATCGGCCGAATATGTGAGTGTTGATGACCGACACGTAAACGCACCCCGGGGTTCGTCAATCGTGGAAATGACTCCGAGACCCCAAAATAGAGTAATAGTCCAAGAAACGGGCCAGAATCGGCCCAAACTGTGATTGTTGATGACCGACACGTAAGTGCACCTTGGAGTTTGACAACCATGGAAATCGCTTTGGGACCCGAAAACGGTGAGTAATAGTCCATGACACGGGCCAGAATCAGCCAAAACTGCGAGTGTTGTTGACCAACACGTAAGCACATCTTGGGGTTCAACAACTATGGAAATTGCTACGGGACCCCAAAACGGTGAGTAATAGTCCGCGAAACAGGTCAGAATTGGCCAAAACTATGAGTGTTGATGACGGACACATAAACGCACCCCGGGGTTCATCAATCGTGGAAATCGCTCTGGGTCCCCAAAACGCTGAGTAATAGTGCACGGAACGGACTTGAATCGGACGAATATGTGAGTGTTGATGACCGAAAGGTAAGCGCACCTTGGAGTTCGACAATCATGGAAATCGCTTTGGGACCCCAAAACGGTGAGTAATAGTCCATGAAACGGGCCAGAATCGGCCAAAACTGGGATTGTTGATGACCAACTCGTAAGCACACCTTGGGTTCAACAACTATGAAAATCGCTTCGGGGCCCCCAAAACGGTGAGTAATAGTCCATGAAACAGGTCAGATTTGGCCAAAACTGTGAGTGTTGACGACGGACACATTAACGCACCCCGGGGTTCATCAATCGTGGAAGTCGCTCTGGGTCCCCAAAACGCTGAGTAATAGTGCACAGAACGTATTAGAATCGGCCGAATATGTGAGTGTTGATGACCGACACGTAAACGCACCCCGGGGTTCGTTAATCGTGGAAATGACTCCGAGACCCCAAAATAGAGTAATAGTCCAAGAAACGGGCCAGAATCGGCCCAAACTGTGATTGTTGATGACCGACACGTAAGTGCACCTTGGAGTTTGACAACCATGGAAATCGCTTTGGGACCCGAAAACGGTGAGTAATAGTCCATGAAACGGGCCAGAATCAGCCAAAACTGCGAGTGTTGTTGACCAACACGTAAGAACATCTTGGGGTTCAACAACTATGGAAATTGCTACGGGACCCCAAAACGGTGAGTAGTAGTCCGCAAAACAGGTCAGAATTGGCCAAAACTGTGAGTGTTCATGACGGACACATAAACGCACCCCGGGGTTCATCAATCATGGAAATCGCTCTGGGTCCCCAAAATGTTGAGTAATAGTGCACATAACGTATTAGAATCAGCCGAATATGTGAGTGTTGATGACCGACACGTAAACGCACCCCGGGGTTCGTCAATCGTGGAAATGACTCCGAGACCCCAAAATAGAGTAATAGTCCAAGAAACGGGCCAGAATCGGCCCAAACTGTGATTGTTGATGACCGACACATAAGTGCACCTTGGAGTTTGACAACCATTGAAATCGCTTTGGGACCCGAAAACGGTGAGTAATAGTCCATGAAACGGGCTAGAATCAGCCAAAACTGCGAGTGTTGTTGACCAACACGTAAGAACATCTTGGGGTTCAACAACTATGGAAATTGCTACGGGACCCCAAAACGGTGAGTAATAGTCCGCGAAACAGGTCAGAATTGGCCAAAACTGTGAGTGTTCATGACGGACACATAAACGCACCCCGGGGTTCATCAATCATGGAAATCGCTCTGGGTCCCCAAAACGCTGAGTAATAGTGCACAGAACGTATTAGAATCGGCCGAATAAGTGAGTGTTGATGACCGACACGTAAACGCACCCCGGGGTTCGTCAATCGTGGAAATGACTCCGAGACCCCAAAATAGAGTAATAGTCCAAGAAACGGGCCAGAATCGGCCCAAACTGTGATTGTTGATGACCGACACGTAAGTGCACCTTGGAGTTTGACAACCATGGAAATCGCTTTGGGACCCGAAAACGGTGAGTAATAGTCCATGACACGGGCCAGAATCAGCCAAAACTGCGAGTGTTGTTGACCAACACGTAAGAACATCTTGGGGTTCAACAACTATGGAAATTGCTACGGGACCCCAAAACGGTGAGTAATAGTCCGCGAAACAGGTCAGAATTGGCCAAAACTGTGAGTGTTCATGACGGACACATAAACGCACCACGGGGTTCATCAATCGTGGAAATCGCTCTGGGTCCCCAAAACGCTGAGTAATAGTGCACAGAACGTATTAGAATCGGCCGAATATGTGAGTGTTGATGACCGACACGTAAACGCACCCCGGGGTTCGTCAATCGTGGAAATGACTCCGAGACCCCAAAATAGAGTAATAGTCCAAGAAACGGGCCAGAATCGGCCCAAACTGTGATTGTTGATGACCGACACGTAAGTGCACCTTGGAGTTTGACAACCATGGAAATCGCTTTGGGACCCGAAAACGGTGAGTAATAGTCCATGAAACGGGCCAGAATCAGCCAAAACTGCGAGTGTTGTTGACCAACACGTAAGAACATCTTGGGGTTCAACAACTATGGAAATTGCTACGGGACCCCAAAACGGTGAGTAGTAGTCCGCAAAACAGGTCAGAATTGGCCAAAACTGTGAGTGTTCATGACGGACACATAAACGCACCCCGGGGTTCATCAATCATGGAAATCGCTCTGGGTCCCCAAAATGTTGAGTAATAGTGCACAGAACGTATTAGAATCAGCCGAATATGTGAGTGTTGATGACCGACACGTAAACGCACCCCGGGGTTCGTCAATCGTGGAAATGACTCCGAGACCCCAAAATAGAGTAATAGTCCAAGAAACGGGCCAGAATCGGCCCAAACTGTGATTGTTGATGACCGACACATAAGTGCACCTTGGAGTTTGACAACCATGGAAATCGCTTTGGGACCCGAAAACGGTGAGTAATAGTCCATGAAACGGGCCAGAATCAGCCAAAACTGCGAGTGTTGTTGACCAACACGTAAGAACATCTTGGGGTTCAACAACTATGGAAATTGCTACGGGACCCCAAAACGGTGAGTAATAGTCCGCGAAACAGGTCAGAATTGGCCAAAACTGTGAGTGTTCATGACGGACACATAAACGCACCCCGGGGTTCATCAATCGTGGAAATCGCTCTGGGTCCCCAAAACGCTGAGTAATAGTGCACAGAACGTATTAGAATCGGCCGAATAAGTGAGTGTTGATGACCGACACGTAAACGCACCCCGGGGTTCGTCAATCGTGGAAATGACTCCGAGACCCCAAAATAGAGTAATAGTCCAAGAAACGGGCCAGAATCGGCCCAAACTGTGATTGTTGATGACCGACACGTAAGTGCACCTTGGAGTTTGACAACCATGGAAATCGCTTTGGGACCCGAAAACGGTGAGTAATAGTCCATGACACGGGCCAGAATCAGCCAAAACTGCGAGTGTTGTTGACCAACACGTAAGAACATCTTGGGGTTCAACAACTATGGAAATTGCTACGGGACCCCAAAACGGTGAGTA
>NW_025228310.1:48018-52821 GCF_018294505.1 Triticum aestivum | reverse complement strand
ATGGAAATCGCTTTGGGACCCCAAAACGGTGAGTAATAGTCCATGAAACGGGCCAGAATCGGCCAAAACTGGGATTGTTGATGACCAACTCGTAAGCACACCTTGGGGTTCAACAACTATGAAAATCGCTTCGGGGCCCCCAAAACGGTGAGTAATAGTCCACGAAACAGGTCAGATTTGGCCAAAACTGTGAGTGTTGACGACGGACACATCAACGCACCCCGGGGTTCATCAATCGTGGAAATCGCTCTGGGTCCCCAAAACGTTGAGTAATAGTGCACAGAACGTATTAGAATCGGCCGAATATGTGAGTGTTGATGACCGACACGTAAACGCAGCCCGGGGTTCGTTAATCGTGGAAATGACTCCGAGACCCCAAAATAGAGTAATAGTCCAAGAAACGGGCCAGAATCGGCCCAAACTGTGATTGTTGATGACCGACACGTAAGTGCACCTTGGAGTTTGACAACCATGGAAATCGCTTTGGGACCCGAAAACGGTGAGTAATAGTCCATGAAACGGGCCAGAATCAGCCAAAACTGCGAGTGTTGTTGACCAACACGTAAGAACATCTTGGGGTTCAACAACTATGGAAATCGCTACGGGACCCCAAAACGGTGAGTAATAGTCCGCGAAACAGGTCAGAATTGGCCAAAACTGTGAGTGTTCATGACGGACACATAAACGCACCCCGGGGTTCATCAATCGTGGAAATCGCTCTGGGTCCCCAAAATGCTGAGTAATAGTGCACAGAACGTATTAGAATCAGCCGAATATGTGAGTGTTGATGACCGACACGTAAACGCACCCCGGGGTTCGTCAATCGTGGAAATGACTCCGAGACCCCAAAATAGAGTAATAGTCCAAGAAACGGGCCAGAATCGGCCCAAACTGTGATTGTTGATGACCGACACGTAAGTGCACCTTGGAGTTTGACAACCATGGAAATCGCTTTGGGACCCGAAAACGGTGAGTAATAGTCCATGAAACGGGCCAGAATCAGCCAAAACTGCGAGTGTTGTTGACCAACACGTAAGCACATCTTGGGGTTCAACAACTATGGAAATTGCTACGGGACCCCAAAACGGTGAGTAATAGTCCGCGAAACAGGTCAGAATTGGCCAAAACTGTGAGTGTTCATGACGGACACATAAACGCACCCCGGGGTTCATCAATCGTGGAAATCGCTCTGGGTCCCCAAAACGCTGAGTAATAGTGCACAGAACGTATTAGAATCGGCCGAATAAGTGAGTGTTGATGACCGACACGTAAACGCACCCCGGGGTTCGTCAATCGTGGAAATGACTCCGAGACCCCAAAATAGAGTAATAGTCCAAGAAACGGGCCAGAATCGGCCCAAACTGTGATTGTTGATGACCGACACGTAAGTGCACCTTGGAGTTTGACAACCATGGAAATCGCTTTGGGACCCGAAAACGGTGAGTAATAGTCCATGACACGGGCCAGAATCAGCCAAAACTGCGAGTGTTGTTGACCAACACGTAAGAACATCTTGGGGTTCAACAACTATGGAAATTGCTACGGGACCCCAAAACGGTGAGTAGTAGTCCGCAAAACAGGTCAGAATTGGCCAAAACTGTGAGTGTTCATGACGGACACATAAACGCACCCCGGGGTTCATCAATCATGGAAATCGCTCTGGGTCCCCAAAATGTTGAGTAATAGTGCACAGAACGTATTAGAATCAGCCGAATATGTGAGTGTTGATGACCGACACGTAAAAGCACCCCGGGGTTCGTCAATCGTGGAAATGACTCCGAGACCCCAAAATAGAGTAATAGTCCAAGAAACGGGCCAGAATCGGCCCAAACTGTGATTGTTGATGACCGACACATAAGTGCACCTTGGAGTTTGACAACCATGGAAATCGCTTTGGGACCCGAAAACGGTGAGTAATAGTCCATGAAACGGGCCAGAATCAGCCAAAACTGCGAGTGTTGTTGACCAACACGTAAGCACATCTTGGGGTTCAACAACTATGGAAATTGCTACGGGACCCCAAAACGGTGAGTAATAGTCCGCGAAACAGGTCAGAATTGGCCAAAACTGTGAGTGTTCATGACGGACACATAAACGCACCCCGGGGTTCATCAATCGTGGAAATCGCTCTGGGTCCCCAAAACGCTGAGTAATAGTGCACAGAACGTATTAGAATCGGCCGAATAAGTGAGTGTTGATGACCGACACGTAAACGCACCCCGGGGTTCGTCAATCGTGGAAATGACTCCGAGACCCCAAAATAGAGTAATAGTCCAAGAAACGGGCCAGAATCGGCCCAAACTGTGATTGTTGATGACCGACACGTAAGTGCACCTTGGAGTTTGACAACCATGGAAATCGCTTTGGGACCCGAAAACGGTGAGTAATAGTCCATGACACGGGCCAGAATCAGCCAAAACTGCGAGTGTTGTTGACCAACACGTAAGAACATCTTGGGGTTCAACAACTATGGAAATTGCTACGGGACCCCAAAACGGTGAGTAATAGTCCGCGAAACAGGTCAGAATTGGCCAAAACTGTGAGTGTTCATGACGGACACATAAACGCACCACGGGGTTCATCAATCGTGGAAATCGCTCTGGGTCCCCAAAACGCTGAGTAATAGTGCACAGAACGTATTAGAATCGGCCGAATATGTGAGTGTTGATGACCGACACGTAAACGCACCCCGGGGTTCGTCAATCGTGGAAATGACTCCGAGACCCCAAAATAGAGTAATAGTCCAAGAAACGGGCCAGAATCGGCCCAAACTGTGATTGTTGATGACCGACACGTAAGTGCACCTTGGAGTTTGACAACCATGGAAATCGCTTTGGGACCCGAAAACGGTGAGTAATAGTCCATGAAACGGGCCAGAATCAGCCAAAACTGCGAGTGTTGTTGACCAACACGTAAGCACATCTTGGGGTTCAACAACTATGGAAATTGCTACGGGACCCCAAAACGCTGAGTAATAGTCCGCGAAACAGGTCAGAATTGGCCAAAACTGTGAGTGTTGATGACGGACACATAAACGCACCCCGGGGTTCATCAATCGTGGAAATCGCTCTGGGTCCCCAAAACGCTGAGTAATAGTGCACGGAACAGACTTGAATCGGACGAATATGTGAGTGTTGATGACCGAAAGGTAAGCGCACCTTGGAGTTCGACAATCATGGAAATCGCTTTGGGACCCCAAAACGGTGAGTAATAGTCCATGAAACGGGCCAGAATCGGCCAAAACTGCGATTGTTGATGACCAACTCGTAAGCACACCTTGGGGTTCAACAACTATGAAAATCGCTTCGGGGCCCCCAAAACGGTGAGTAATAGTCCACGAAACAGGTCAGATGTGGCCAAAACTGTGAGTGTTGACGACGGACACATCAACGCACCCCGGGGTTCATCAATCGTGGAAATCGCTCTGGGTCCCCAAAACGCTGAGTAATAGTGCACAGAACGTATTAGAATCGGCCGAATATGTGAGTGTTGATGACCGACACGTAAACGCACCCCGGGGTTCGTTAATCGTGGAAATGACTCCGAAACCCCAAAATAGAGTAATAGTCCAAGAAACGGGCCAGAATCGGCCCAAACTGTGATTGTTAATGACCGACACGTAAGTGCACCTTGGAGTTTGACAACCATGGAAATCGCTTTGGGACCCGAAAACGGTGAGTAATAGTCCATGAAACGGGCCAGAATCAGCCAAAACTGCGAGTGTTGTTGACCAACACGTAAGAACATCTTGGGGTTCAACAACTATGGAAATTGCTACGGGACCCCAAAACGGTGAGTAATAGTCCGCGAAACAGGTCAGAATGGCCCAAAACTGTGAGTGTTCATGACGGACACATAAACGCACCCCGGGGTTCATCAATCGTGGAAATCGCTCTGGGTCCCCAAAACGCTGAGTAATAGTGCACGGAACGGACTTGAATCGGCCGAATATGTGAGTGTTCATGACCGACACGTTAGCGCACCTTGGAGTTCGTCAATCATGGAAATCGCTTTGGGACCCCAAAACGGTGAGTAATAGTCCGTGAAACGGGCCAGAATCGGCCAAAACTGGGAGTGTTGATGACCAACTCGTAAGCACACCTTGGGGTTCAACAACTATGAAAATCGCTTCGGGGCCCCCAAAACGGTGAGTAATAGTCCACGAAACAGGTGGATTTGGCCAAAATTCTGTGTGTTGACGACGAACACATAAACGCACCCCGGGGTTCATCAATCGTGGAAATCGCTCTGGGTCCCCAAAACGCTGAGTAATAGTGCACGGAACGTATTAGAATCGGCCGAATATGTGAGTGTTGATGACCAACACGTAAATGCACCCCGGGGTTCGTCAATCGTGGAAATGACTCCGAGACCCCAAAATAGAGTAATAGTCCAAGAAACGGGCAAGAATCGGCCCAAACTGTGATTGTTGATGACCGACACGTAAGCGCACCGTGAAGTTCGACAACCATGGAAATCGCTGTGGGACCCCATAACGGTGAGTAATAGTCCATGAAACGGGCCAGAATCAGCCAAAACTGGGAGTGTAGTTGACCAACACGTAAGCACATCTTGGGGTTCAACAACTACGGAAATCGCTACGGGACCCCAAAACGGTGAGTAATAGTCCGCGAAACAGGTCAGAATTGGCCAAAATTGTGAGTGTTGATGACGGACACATAAACGCACCCCGGGGTTCATCAATCGTGGAAATCGCTCTGGGTCCCCAAAATGCTGAGTAATAGTGCACGGAACGGACTTGAATCGGCCGAATATGTGAGTGTTGATGACCGACACGTAAAC
>NW_025228310.1:47015-47958 GCF_018294505.1 Triticum aestivum | reverse complement strand
CCAGAATCGGCCAAAACTGGGAGTGTTGATGACCAACTCGTAAGCACACCTTGGGGTTCAACAACTATGAAAATCGCTTCGGGGCCCCCAAAACGGTGAGTAATAGTCCACGAAACAGGTCAGATTTGGCCAAAATTCTGAGTGTTGACGACGAACACATAAACGCACCCCGGGGTTCATCAATCGTGGAAATCGCTCTGGGTCCCCAAAACGCTGAGTAATAGTGCACGGAACGTATTAGAATCGGCCGAATATGTGAGTGTTGATGACCAACACGTAAACGCACCCCGGGGTTCGTCAATCGTGGAAATGACTCCGAGACCCCAAAATAGAGTAATAGTCCAAGAAACGGGCAAGAATCGGCCCAAACTGTGATTGCTGATGACCGACACGTAAGCGCACCTTGAAGTTCGACAACCATGGAAATCGCTGTTTGACCCCATAACGGTGAGTAATAGTCCATGAAACGGGCCAGAATCAGCCAAAACTGGGAGTGTTGTTGACCAACACGTAAGCACATCTTGGGGTTCAACAACTATGGAAATCGCTACAGGACCCCAAAACGGTGAGTAATAGTCCGCGAAACAGGTCAGAATTGGCCAAAACTGTGAGTGTTGATGACGGACACATAAACGCACCCCGGGGTTCATCAATCGTGGAAATCACTCTGGGTCCCCAAAACGCTGAGTAATAGTGCACGGAACGGACTTGAATCGGCCGAATATGTGAGTGTTGATGACCGACACGTAAGCGCACCTTGGAGTTCGACAATCATGGAAATCGCTTTGGGACCCCAAAACGGTGAGTAATAGTCCATGAAACGGGCCAGAATCGGCCAAAACTGGGAGTGTTGATGACCAACTCGTAAGCACACCTTGGGGTTCAACAACTATGAAAATCGCTTCGGGGCCCCCAAAACGGTGAGTAATAGTCCACGAAACAG
>NW_025228310.1:36037-47005 GCF_018294505.1 Triticum aestivum | reverse complement strand
AGTTCGACAATCATGGAAATCGCTTTGGGACCCCAAAACGGTGAGTAATAGTCCATGAAACGGGCCAGAATCGGCCAAAACTGGGAGTGTAGATGACCAACTCGTAAGCACACCTTGGGGTTCAACAACTATGAAAATCGCTTCGGGGCCCCCAAAACGGTGAGTAATAGTCCACGAAACAGGTCAGATTTGTCCAAAATTGTGAGTGTTGACGACGAACACATAAACGCACCCCGGGGTTCATCAATCATGGAAATCGCTCTGGGTCCCCAAAACGCTGAGTAATAGTGCACAGAACGTATTAGAATCGGCCGAATATGTGAGTGTTGATGACCGACACGTAAACGCACCCCGGGGTTCGTCAATCGTGGAAATGACTCCGAGACCCCAAAATAGAGTAATAGTCCAAGAAACGGGCCAGAATCGGCCCAAACTGTGATTGTTGATGACCGACATGTAAGTGCACCTTGGAGTTTGACAACCATGGAAATCGCTTTGGGACCCGAAAACGGTGAGTAATAGTCCATGAAACGGGCCAGAATCAGCAAAAACTGCGAGTGTTGTTGACCAACACGTAAGAACATCTTGGGGTTCAACAACTATGGAAATTGCTACGGGACCCCAAAACGGTGAGTAATAGTTCGCGAAACAGGTCAGAATTGGCCAAAACTGTGAGTGTTCATGACGGACACATAAACGCACCCCGGGGTTCATCAATCGTGGAAATCACTCTGGGTCCCCAAAACGCTGAGTAATAGTGCATAGAACGTATTAGAATCGGCCGAATATGTGAGTGTTGATGACCGACACGTAAACGCACCCCGGGGTTCGTCAATCGTGGAAATGACTCCGAGACCCCAAAATAGAGTAATAGTCCAAGAAACGGGCCAGAATCGGCCCAAACTGTGATTGTTGATGACCGACACGTAAGTGCACCTTGGAGTTTGACAACCATGGAAATTGCTTTGGGACCCGAAAACGGTGTGTAATAGTCCATGAAACGGGCCAGAATCAGCCAAAACTGCGAGTGTTGTTGACCAACACGTAAGAACATCTTGGGGTTCAACAACTATGGAAATTGCTACGGGACCCCAAAACGGTGAGTAATAGTCCGCGAAACAGGTCAGAATTGCCCAAAACTGTGAGTGTTCATGACGGACACATAAACGCACCCCGGGGTTCATCAATCGTGGAAATCGCTCTGGGTCCCCAAAATGCTGAGTAATAGTGCACGGAACAGACTTGAATCGGCCGAATATGTGAGTGTTGATGACCGACACGTTAGCGCACCTTGGAGTTCGTCAGTCATGGAAATCGCTTTGGGACCCCAAAACGGTGAGTAATAGTCCGTGAAACGGGCCAGAATCGGCCAAAACTGGGAGTGTTCATGACCAACTCGTAAGCACACCTTGGGGTTCAACAACAATGAAAATCGCTTCGGGGCCCCCAAAACGGTGAGTAATAGTCCACGAAACAGGTCAGATTTGGCCAAAATTCTGAGTGTTGACGACGAACACATAAACGCACCCCGGGGTTCATCAATCGTGGAAATCCCTCTGGATCCCCAAAACGATAAGTAATAGTGCATGGAACGTATTAGAATCGGCCGAATATGTGAGTGTTGATGACCAACACGTAAACGCACCCCGGGGTTCGTCAATCGTGGAAATGACTCTGAGACCCCAAAATAGAGTAATAGTCCGAGAAACGGGCAAGAATCGGCCCAAACTGTGATTGTTGATGACCGACACGTAAGCGCACCTTGAAGTTCGACAACCATGGAAATCGCTGTGGGACCCCATAACGGTGAGTAATAGTCCATGAAACGGGCCAGAATCAGCCAAAACTGGGAGTGTTGTTGACCAACACGTAAGCACATCTTGGGGTTCAACAACTATGGAAATCGCTACGGGACCCCAAAACGGTGAGTAATAGTCCGCGAAACAGGTCAGAATTGGCCAAAACTGTGAGTGTTGATGACGGACACATAAACGCACCCCGGGGTTCATCAATCGTGGAAATCGCTCTGGGTCCCCAAAACGCTGAGTAATAGTGCACGGAACGGACTTGAATCGGCCGAATATGTGAGTGTTGATGACCGACACGTAAACGCACCCCGGGGTTAGTCAATCATAGAAATGACTCCGAGACCCCAAAATAGAGTAATAGTCCAAGAAACAGGCCAGAATCGGCCCAAACTATGGTTGTTGATAACCGACACGTAAGCGCACCTTGGAGTTCGACAACCATAGAAATCGCTTTGGGACCCCAAAACGGTGAGTTATAGTCCATGAAACGGGCCAGAATCGGCCAAAACTGCGAGTGTTGATGACCAACGCGTAAGCACACCTTGGGGTTCAACAACTATGGAAATCTCTTTGGGACCCCAAAACGGTTAGTAATAGTCCAGGAAGTAGGTCAGAATTGAACAAAACTATAAGTGTTGACGATGGTCACATAAACGCACCCTAGAGTTCATCAATCGTGGAAATCGCTCTGGGTCCCCAAAAGGTTGAGTAATAGTGCACGAAACGGACTAGAATCGGCGGAATATGTGAGTGTTGATGACCGACGCGTAAACGGACCCCGGGGTTCGTCAATAGTGGAAACAACTCCGAGACCCCAAAATAGAGTAATAGTCCAAGAAACGGGCCAGAATCGTCCCAAACTGTGATTGTTGATGAACGACACGTAAGCGCACCTTGGAGTTCGACAATGATGGAAATCGCTTTGGGACCCCAAAACGGTGAGTAATAGTCCATGAAACGGGCCAGAATCGGCCAAAACTGGGAGTGTTGATGACCAACTCGTAAGCACACCTTGGGGTTCAACAACTATGAAAATCGCTTCGGGGCCCCCAAAACGGTGAGTAATAGTCCACGAAACAGGTCAGATTTGGCCAAAACTGTGAGTGTTGACGACGGACACATAAACGCACCCCGGGGTTCATCAATCGTGGAAATCGCTCTGGGTCCCCAAAACGCTGAGTAATAGTGCATGGAACGTATTAGAATCGGCCGAATATGTGAGTGTTAATGACCGACACGTAAACGCACCCCGGGGATCGTCAATCATGGAAATGACTCCGAGACCCAAAAATAGAGTAATAGTCCAAGAAACGGGCCAGAATCGACCCAAACTGTGATTGTTGATGACTGACACGTAAGTGCACCTTGGAGTTTGACAACCATGGAAATCGCTTTGGGACCCGAAAACGGTGAGTAATAGTCCATGAAACGGGCCAGAATCGGCCAAAACTGCGAGTGTTGTTGACCAACACGTAAGCACATCTTGGGGTTCAACAACTATGGAAATCGCTACGGGACCCCAAAACGGTGAGTAATAGTCCGCGAAGCAGGTCAGAATTGGCCAAAACTGTGAGTGTTGACGACGGTCACATAAACGCACCCCGGGGCTCATCAATCGTGGAAATCATTCTGGGTCCCCAAAACGCTGAGTAATAGTGCACGGAACGGACTTGAATCGGCCGAATATGTGAGTGTTGATGACCGACACGTAAGCGCACCTTGGAGTTCGACAATCATGGAAATCGCTTTGGGACCCCAAAACGGTGAGTAATAGTCCATGAAACGGGCCAGAATCGGCCAAAACTGGGAGTGTTGATGACCAACTCGTAAGCACACCTTGGGGTTCAACAACTATGAAAATCGCTTCGGGGCCCCCAAAACGGTGAGTAATAGTCCACGAAACAGATCAGATTTGTCCAAAATTGTGAGTGTTGACGACGAACACATAAACGCACCCCGGGGTTCATCAATCGTGGAAATCGCTCTGGGTCCCCAAAACGCTGAGTAATAGTGCACGGAACGTATTAGAATCGGCCGAATATGTGAGTGTTGATGACCAACACGTAAACGCACCCCGGGGTTCGTCAATCGTGGAAATGACTCCGAGACCCCAAAATAGAGTAATAGTCCAAGAAACGGGCAAGAATCGGCCCAAACTGTGATTGTTGATGACCGACACGTAAGCGCACGTTGAAGTTCGACAACCATGGAAATCGCTGTGGGACCCCATAACGGTGAGTAATAGTCCATGAAACGGGCCAGAATCAGCCAAAACTGGGAGTCTAGTTGACCAACACGTAAGCACATCTTGGGGTTCAACAACTATGGAAATCGCTACGGGACCCCAAAGCGGTGAGTAATAGTCCGCGAAACAGGTCAGAATTGGCCAAAACTGTGAGTGTTGATGACGGACACATAAACGCACCCCGGGGTTCATCAATCGTGGAAATCGCTCTGGGTCCCCAAAACGCTGAGTAATAGTGCACGGAACGGACTTGAATCGGACGAATATGTGAGTGTTGATGACCGAAAGGTAAGCGCACCTTGGAGTTCGACAATCATGGAAATCGCTTTGGGACCCCAAAACGGTGAGTAATAGTCCATGAAACGGGCCAGAATCGACCAAAACTAGGATGGTTGATGACCAACTCGTAAGCACACCTTGGGGTTCAACAACTATGAAAATCGCTTCGGGGCCCCCAAAACGGTGAGTAATAGTCCACGAAACAGGTCAGATTTGGCCAAAACTGTGAGTGTTGACGACGGACACATCAACGCACCCCGGGGTTCATCAATCGTGGAAATCACTCTGGGTCCCCAAAACGCTGAGTAATAGTGCACAGAACGTATTGGAATCGGCCGAATATGTGAGTGTTGATGACCGACACATAAACGCACCCCGGGGTTCGTTAATCGTGGAAATGACTTCGAGACCCCAAAATAGAGTAATAGTCCAAGAAACGGGCCAGAATCGGCCCAAACTGTGATTGTTGATGACCGACACTTAAGTGCACCTTGGAGTTTGACAACCATGGAAATCGCTTTGGGACCCGAAAACGGTGAGTAATAGTCCATGAAACGGGCCAGAATCAGCCAAAACTGCGAGTGTTGTTGACCAACACGTAAGCACATCTTGGGGTTCAACAACTATGGAAATCGCTACGGGACCCCAAAACGGTGAGTAATAGTCCGTGAAACAGGTCAGAATTGGCCAAAACTGTGAGTGTTGATGACGGACACATAAACGCACCCCGGGGTTCATCAATCGTGGAAATCGCTCTGGGTCCCCAAAACGCTGAGTAATAGTGCACGGAACGGACTTGAATCAGCCTAATATGTGAGTGTTGATGACCGACACGTTAGCGCACCTTGGAGTTCGACAATCATGGAAATCGCTTTGGGACCCCAAAACGGTGAGTAATAGTCCATGAAACGGGCCAGAATCGGCCAAAACTGGGAGTGTTGATGACCAACTCATAAGCACACCTTGGGGTTCAATAACTATGAAAATCGCTTCGGGGCCTCCAAAACGGTGAGTAATAGTCCACGAAACAGGTCGGATTTGGCCAAAATTCTGAGTGTTGACGACGAACACATAAACGCACCCCGGGGTTCATCAATCGTGGAAATCGCTCTGGGTCCCCAAAACGCTGAGTAATAGTGCACGGAACGTATTAGAATCGGCCGAATATGTGAGTGTTGATGACCAACACGTAAACGCACCCCGGGGTTCGTCAATCGTGGAAATGACTCCGAGACCCCAAAATAGAGTAATAGTCCAAGAAACGGGCAAGAATCGGCCCAAACTGTGATTGTTGATGACCGACACATAAGCGCACCTTGAAGTTCGACAACCATGGAAATCGCTGTGGGACCCGATAACGGTGAGTAATAGTCCATGAAACGGGCCAGAATCAGCCAAAACTGGGAGTGTTGTTGACCAACACATAAGCACATCTTGGGGTTCAACAACTATGGAAATAGCTACGGGACCCGAAAACGGTGAGCAATAGTCCGCGAAACATGTCAGAATTGGCCAAAACTGTGAGTGTTGATGACGGACACATAAACGCACCCCGGGGTTCATCAATCGTGGAAATCGCTTTGGGTCCCCAAAACGCTGAGTGTGCACGGAACGGACTTGAATCGGACGAATATGTGAGTGTTGATGACCGAAAGGTAAGCGCACCTTGGAGTTCGACAATCATGGAAATCGCTTTGGGACCCCAAAACGGTGAGTAATAGTCCATGAAACGGGCCAGAATCGGCCAAAACTAGGTTTGTTGATGACCAACTCGTAAGCACACCTTGGGGTTCAACAACTATGAAAATCGCTTCGGGGCCCCCAAAACGGTGAGTAATAGTCCACGAAACAGGTCTGATTTGGCCAAAACTGTGAGTGTTGACGACGGACACATCAACGCACCCGGGGTTCTTCAATCGTGGAAATCGCTCTGGGTCCCCAAAACGCTGAGTAATAGTGCACAGAACGTATTAGAATCGGCCGAATATGTGAGTGTTGATGACCGACATGTAAACGCACCCCGGGGTTCATTAATCGTGGAAATGACTCCGAGACCCCAAAATAGAGTAATAGTCCAGGAAACGGGCCAGAATCGGCCCAAACTGTGATTGTTGATGACCGACACGTAAGTGCACCTTGGAGTTTGACAACCATGGAAATCGCTTTGGGACCCGAAAACGGTGAGTAATAGTCCATGAAACGGGCCAGAATCAGCGAAAACTGGGAGTGTTGTTGACCAACACGTAAGCACATCTTGGGGTTCAACAACTATAGAAATAGCTACGGGACCCCAAAACAGTGAGTAATAGTCCGCGAAATAGGTCAGAATTGGCCAAAACTGTGAGTGTTGATGACGGACACATAAACGCACCCCGGGGTTCATCAATCGTGGAAATCGCTCTGGGTCCCCAAAACGCTGAGTAATAGTGCACGGAACGGACTTGAATCGGACGAATATGTGAGTGTTGATGACCGAAAGGTAAGCGCACCTTGGAGTTCGACAATCATGGAAATCGCTTTGGGACCCCAAAACGGTGAGTAATAGTCCATGAAACGGGCCAGAATCGGCCAAAACTGGGATTGTTGATGACCAACTCGTAAGCACACCTTGGGGTTCAACAACTATGAAAATCGCTTCGGGGCCCCCAAAACGGTGAGTAATAGTCCACGAAACAGGTCTGATTTGGCCAAAACTGTGAGTGTTGACGACGGACACATCAACGCACCCCGGGGTTCATCAATCGTGGAAATCGCTCTGGGTGCCCAAAACGCTGAGTAATAGTGCACAGAACGTATTAGAATCGGCCGAATATGTGAGTGTTGATGACCGACACGTAAACGCACCCCGGGGTTCGTTAATCGTGGAAATGACTCCGAGACCCCAAAATAGAGTAATAGTCCAAGAAACGGGCTAGAATCGGCCCAAACTGTGATTGTTGATGACCGACACGTAAGTGCACCTTGGAGTTTGACAACCATGGAAATCGCTTTGGGACCCGAAAACGGTGAGTAATAGTCCATGAAACGGGCCAGAATCGGCCAAAACTGAGAGTGTTGTTGACCAACACGTAAGCACATCTTGGGGTTCAACAACTATGGAAATCGCTACGAGACCCCAAAACGGTGAGTAATAGTCCGCGAAACAGGTCAGAATTGGCCAAAACTGTGAGTGTTGATGACGGACACATAAACGCACCCCGGGGTTCATCAATCGTGGAAATCGCTCTGGGTCCCCAAAACGCTGAGTAATAGTGCACGGAACGGACTTGAATCGGACGAATATGTGAGTGTTGATGACCGAAAGGTAAGCGCACCTTGGAGTTCGACAATCATGGAAATCGCTGTGGGACCCCATAACGGTGAGTAATAGTCCATGAAACGGGCCAGAATCGGCCAAAACTGGGATTGTTGATGACCAACTCGTAAGCACACCTTGGGGTTCAACAACTATGAAAATCGCTTCGGGGCCCCCAAAACGGTGAGTAATAGTCGACGAAATAGGTCTGATTTGGCCAAAACTGTGAGTGTTGACGACGGACACATCAACGCACCCCGGGGTTCATCAATCGTGGAAATCGCTCTGGGTCCCCAAAACGCTGAGTAATAGTGCACAGAATGTATTAGAATCGGCCGAATATGTGAGTGTTGATGACCGATACGTAAACGCACCCCGGGGTTCGTTAATCGTGGAAATGACTCCGAGACCCCAAAATAGAGTAATAGTCCAAGAAACGGGCCAGAATCGGCCCAAACTGTGATTATTGATGACCGACACGTAAGTGCACCTTGGAGTTTGACAACCATGGAAATCGCTTTGGGACCCGAAAACGGTGAGTAATAGTCCATGAAACGGGCCAAAATCGGCCAAAACTGCGAGTGTTGTTGACCAACACGTAAGCACGTCTTGGGGTTCAACAACTATGGAAATCGCTACGGGACCCCAAAACGGTGAGTAATAGTCCGCGAAACAAGTCAGAATTGGCCAAAACTGTGAGCGTTGATGACGGACACATAAACGCACCCCGGGGTTCATCAATCGTGGAAATCGCTCTGGGTCCCCAAAACGCTGAGTAATAGTGCACAGAATGTATTAGAATCGGCCGAATATGTGAGTGTTGATGACCGACACGTTAGCGCACCTTGGAGTTCGACAATCATGGAAATCGCTTTGGGACCCCAAAACGGTGAGTAATAGTCCCTGAAACGGGCCAGAATCGGCCAAAACTGGGAGTGTTGATGACCAACTCGTAAGCACACCTTGGGGTTCAACAACTATGAAAATCGCTTCGGGGCCCCCAAAACGGTGAGTAATAGTCCACGAAACAGGTCGGATTTGGCCAAAATTCTGAGTGTTGACGACGAACACATAAACGCACCCGGGGTTCATCAATCGTGGAAATCGCTCTGGGTCCCCAAAACGCTGAGTAATAGTGCACGGAACGTATTAGAATCGGCCGAATATGTGAGTGTTGATGACCAACACGTAAACGCACCCCGGGGTTCGTCAATCGTGGAAATGACTCCGAGACCCGAAAATAGAGTAATAGTCCAAGAAACGGGCAAGAATCGGCCCAAACTGTGATTGTTGATGACCGACACGTAAGCGCACCTTGAAGTTCGACAACCATGGAAATCGCTGTGGGACCCCATAACGGTGAGTAATAGTCCATGAAACGGGCCAGAATCAGCCAAAACTGGGAGTGTTGTTGACCAACACGTAAGCACATCTTGGGGTTCAACAACTACGGAAATCGCTACGGGACCCCGAAACAGTGAGTAATAGTCCGCGAAACAGGTCAGAATTGGCCAAAACTGTGAGTGTTGATGACGGACACATAAACGCACCCCGGGGTTCATCAATCCTGGAAATCGCTGTGGGTCCCCAAAACGCTGAGTAATAGTGCACGGAACGGACTTGAATCGGCCGAATATGTGAGTGTTGATGACCGACACGTAAACGCACCTTGGAGTTCGACAATCATGGAAATCGCTTTGGGACCCCAAAACGGTGAGTAATAGTCCATGAAACGGGCCAGAATCGGCCAAAACTGGGAGTGTTGATGACCAACTCGTAAGCACACCTTGGGGTTCAACAACTATGAAAATCGCTTCGGGGCCCCCAAAACGGTGAGTAATAGTCCACGAAACAGGTCAGATTTGGCCAAAATTCTGAGTGTTGACGACGAACACATAAACGCACCCCGGGGTTCATCAATCGTGGAAATCGCTCTGGGTCCCCAAAACGCTGAGTAATAGTGCACGGAACGTATTAGAATCGGCCGAATATGTGAGTGTTGATGACCAACACGTAAACGCACCCCGGGGTTCGTCAATCGTGGAAATGACTCCGACACCCCAAAATAGAGTAATAGTCCAAGAAACGGGCAAGAATCGGCCCAAACTGTGATTGTTGATGACCGACACGTAAGCGCACCTTGAAGTTCGACAACCATGGAAATCGCTGTGGGACCCCATAACGGTGAGTAATAGTCCATGAAACGGGCCAGAATCAGCCAAAACTGGGAGTGTTGTTGACCAACACGTAAGCACATCTTGGGGTTCAACAACTATGGAAATCGCTACGGGACCCCAAAACGGTGAGTAATAGTCCGCGAAACAGGTCAGAATTGGCCAAAACTGTGAGTGTTGATGACGGACACATAAACGCACCCCGGGGTTCATCAATCGTGGAAATCACTCTGGGTCCCCAAAACGCTGAGTAATAGTGCACGGAACGGACTTGAATCGGCCGAATATGTGAGTGTTGATGACCGACACGTAAGCGCACCTTGGAGTTCGACAATCATGGAAATCGCTTTGGGACCCCAAAACGGTGAGTAATAGTCCATGAAACGGGCCAGAATCGGCCAAAACTGGGAGTGTTGATGACCAACTCGTAAGCACACCTTGGGGTTCAACAACTATGAAAATCGCTTCGGGGCCCCCAAAACGGTGAGTAATAGTCCACGAAACAGGTCAGATTTGTCCAAAATTGTGAGTGTTGACGACGAACACATAAACGCACCCCGGGGTTCAACAATCGTGGAAATCGCTCTGGGTCCCCAAAACGCTGAGTAATAGTGCACGGAACGTATTAGAATCGGCCGAATATGTGAGTGTTGATGACCGACACGTAAACGCACCCCGGGGTTCGTCAATCGTGGAAATGACTCCGAGACCCCAAAATAGAGTAATAGTCCAAGAAACGGGCAAGAATCGGCCCAAACTGTGATTGTTGATGACCGACACGTAAGCGCACGTTGAAGTTCGACAACCATGGAAATCGCTGTGGGACCCCATAACGGTGAGTAATAGTCCATGAAACGGGCCAGAATCAGCCAAAACTGGGAGTGTTGTTGACCAACACGTAAGCACATCTTGGGGTTCAACAACTACGGAAATCGCTACGGGACCCCGAAATAGTGAGTAATAGTCCGCGAAACAGGTCAGAATTGGCCAAAACTGTGAGTGTTGATGACGGACACATAAACGCACCCCGGGGTTCATCAATCCTGGAAATCGCTGTGGGCCCCCAAAACGCTGAGTAATAGTGCACGGAACGGACTTGAATCGGCCGAATAAGTGAGTGTTGATGACCGACACGTAAACGCACCTTGGAGTTCGACAATCATGGAA